>NC_143525.1:29171050-29366050 GCF_031878675.1 Megascapheus bottae | reverse complement strand
CTGGCTTAAAAGCCTCACAAGCATGCTGTTGGAACTTACTGTTTTTCTTCTCACCACTAGAGGGGAGAATACGAAAAGAAGATTAGAACATTTTCATCTCAAACTGGCTAGTTAGCCAGTTTGAAGGAATAGCAAGCAAATGTTGGGAATCTTGAAGTCACTAATTTATGTACTTAAGCTACTTTCTTTTCATTCTTTCTCTCCCCTTTATGCCTCTTTTTGTGCTAGTACTGGGACTTGAACTCAGGGCCTCATACTCTCATTTGACTTTTTCAGTCAAGGCTCATGTTTTACCACTGGAGCCATACTCCACTTCTGGCTTTTTGCTGATTAATGAGAGATGAGAGACTCTGGGCTGGCTTCAAACTACAATCTTCAGATCTCAGCCTCCTGTTTATCTAAGACATGACCTCCTGGTACCTGGCTTAAGCTATCTTGCGTCATACACATTTCCAACGGCTTTATAAGTCTTCTAGAATAAAATATAAACTGATAGGAATTGTACACAATACCTTTTTCTTCCCAAATTGCCTTTGACCTTCCTGTATTCCTAACTTTACCTTTGCACCTACCGTACAATGTTTGGATAAGTAGTATATGGTGAAAAACACATGGGTATTGAAGCCAATCAGAAGTTAGTGAATTATTTCTCGTTGCTTTTTTTCATCACTACCACATTCAAGTCATCACGATTTTATATGTATTCTCTCAGAATTATGTCTGTGAGAGCAAAGGCCAAATTTTCCTTGCTTGTCTTTGTGTTCCTCTCTTGTCTTTGTGTTAACATTTTTCCTGGAAGCTCATTAAATATATACTGATACATGAAGCCTGATTCTATGGGGCTGTTCTTGTAGTTCTGCCATTCTGTAGGCTAAGGTAGGAGAATTACAAGTTCTAGGCCAGCTTGGGAATGCAGTGAGACCCTGGCAACATTTTGAGGCCCTGCCTCAATAATAATAATAATAGCCAGGAGTGTGGCCTACTAGAAGAGTGCTTGCTTAGCCTGCACAAATCTCTGTATTTGATTCCTTGATACCACAAACACAGAAAAAGCCAGAAGTGGTGCTGTGGCTTAAGTGATAGAGCACTTGCCTTGAGAAAGCTCAATGACAGTGCCCAGGCCCTGAGTTCAAGCCCTAGGACTGGCAAAAAGAAAAGAAAAGAAAAGAAAAGAAAGAAAGAAAGACAACAAATGTATAAGACTTTTATCTCCAATTAACAAGCAAAAAGGAAGTGGAGGGGTTGTTCTGGTGGGAGGACATCAGCCTTGATTGAAAAAACTAAACAAGAGCATGAGGCCCTAGGCTCAAGTCCTAGTATTTTCACATACAGAAAGCATGTGAACAGAGCTGTAATCCTGCCAGTCAAGAGGCTGAGAGCTAGAGTATCTTGATTTGAAGCCAACTGGGGCAAAAAAGTGCATAAGACTCCATCTCGGGGCCAGGAGTTTGGCCTAGTGGTAGAGTGCTTGCCTAGCATGCACGAAAACCCAGGTTCGATTCCTCAGTACCACATACATAGAAAAAAGCCAGAAGTGGTGCTGAGGCTTAAGTGGTAGAGCTCTAGCCTTGAGAAACTCCAAGGACAGTGCTCAGGCCCCGAGCTCAAGCCCAGGACTGGCAAAAAAAAAAAAAAAAGACTCCATCTCCAATTAGCTGCAAAAATGCCAGACTGGAAGCATGGCTCAAGTAGTAGAGCCCCAGTCATGATTACTTTGAGGCCCTGAGTTCAATCCCTGATACTGGAATGCCCCACACCTTTTTTGCTCATTATTTTAAAAAAATTGTCTTGTTTTTTGTCTGATTACTTTGAATCACAATTACATTTACACATCTTACGGAGTTAGAATGGCAAGAGCATATCACAACATCCAGCTTGTTGTGTTGTGATAGGGTCCTGCAAACTTTTTACTCAAGCTGGCCTTCAAACACAATCCTCTCAGCCTCCTGAGTAGCTATGATTACAGGCATGAGTCAACTATCCAGCTACTCCTCATTTTCTGTTACTTAATTTCTCATTAAGCCTCTTTCTGATCTTGGAACATAATATCCTACATATTATTCTTACTTCTGTCTCTGGTTACAATGTGGACTTTCCTTCCATGAAGAAGTGTCCCTTAGCCTTTTTCCATGCCTGGTTCAGGTGATCCTGCAATGGGCTTGCACAGCATTCTGTCTAGCAATCATTATAGCATTTATTACCTACTCCTGGCATAGTAACTGACATTGAACAATCACTCAATAAATGGCTGTTGAATCAACTCTACACTCACTGTACTTTCTATACCATGATGCTTGTACATTTTTTTTTCTTTTCTACTAGAACATCAAGATTGCTCCTTCCATATTTTCCTTCCAAGGGAAACATTCCCATCTACAACCTCTGTGGAAAAGAAAGCCTTAGGTAGACTAGTCATTCCTCAAGGAAAAAGGAAGTCCTTTTGCCTTAGGTGACTGGGCCAGAATTGTCATCTAATGCAGTATTGTTCAATCAAGAATGAGGCCAGGGGCTGGGAGTTTGGCCTAGTGGTAGAGAGCTTGCCTAACATGCACGAAGACCTGGGTTTGATTCCTTGGTACCACATACATAGAAAAAAAAAGCTGGAAGTGGTGCTGAGGCTCAAGTGGTAGAGCTCTAGCCTTGAGAAAGTCCAAGGACAGTGCTCAAACCCTGAGCTCAAGCCCAGGACTGGCAAAAAAAATAATGAGGCCAGCAATCAATACCAAAAAAGAAATAGAATGATCAGATTTTTCTTTCACCCTCTCAAATCTCAGTTAGAAAGAGATTGCTGACACTGTAGCTCAGGAGCAAAGTAATTGCTTAGCATGCTTGAAGGCTTGGGTTCCATCCCATCAACACACACACACACACACACACACACACACACACACACACACACACACACGGAAGAAGCAAATGACAAGGGTAAAAGAGATCCAGCTAGGAGAAAAACAGTTAAGTCATGATAAAGATTAATCATCAGAATGAAAATACCAAAATTGTTGTGTCTTGCTCTTCTGGGCTATTTAGTTTCCACATATATATAATATATGTATAATATATATATATATTTTCCAGTCCTGGGCTTGAACTTAGGGTCTAAGCACTGTCCTTGGGCTTTCTCAAGGCTAGAGTTCTACCATTGAGCCACAGCACTACTTCTGGCTTTTTTCTATGTATGTGGTACCGAGGAATCGAACCTGGGTCTTTGTGCATGCTAAGCAAGCACTCTACCACCATATATATATATATATAATAAAATTGCTAATCTAAAGCCATGTCTGTAACCTTAGCTAATTGGGAGACTAAGAAAAGGAGGACCTCCGTTTGAGGCCAGCCTTGGCAGAAACATTTTTAAGACCCCTTTCCCAACTAATAGCTGGAAGGTGCCTGTCATCCTAGCCATTTGGGAGGCTAAGATCGGGAGGATTCTGGTTCCAGGCTAGACTTTACCTCAAAGAGGAAGTATGAGCTAAGGACAGCTGGCTCACACCTGTCTTCTCAGGAGGCTGAGATCTAAAGATTGCAGTTCAAAGACAGTAGGGACAGGAAAGTCAGGGAGACTCTTATCTCCACTTAACCACCCAAAAAGCCGGAAGTGAGGTTGCTAGCCTTGAGCAAAAATGCTCAGGGACAGTGCCCAGGCAGAGAGAGAGGGAGAGAGAGAGAGAGAGAGAGAGAGAGAGAGAGAGAGAGAGAGAGAGAGAGAGAGAGAGAGAGAGAGAGAGAGAGAGAGAGAGAGAGGGGAAATATGGTAGCATATACCTGCCCATCCCACCTATGGTGGGAAGCAAAAAATTATGAGAGTCATAATCCAGGTACAAGCCCTAGAAATGAGATTTTATCTCAAAAATAACCAGTGCAGCTGGGCATCAGTGGTTCACACCTGTAATCCTAGTTAATCAGGAGACTGAAATTTGAGAACTGAAGTTCAGAACCAGCAGAGGCAGGAAAGTCCAGCTTTTTGTTTTCTGTCTTCATTTATAGAAGTACTTATCATATTTCCTATCATTAGTGGTTTTTCTATCTCTGGCATGAGAATATCACAAGATGAACTCTGAGGACAGGCTACGCTGCCTGGGCTTCCAGCAGCACACTGCACGCAGCAGTACATTTGATATATCAAAGGTGGGTGGAACTCAAATAAGATACTGCTCTCATCCCTTCATTGATTTCTGTTTATTTAATGTACATGAAAGCCCTCTGAAGTAGATACTATTATTTTCCTCACTTTACAGACTGGGAAATGGAAGCACAGTAAAAGCCTTGTCAAAGGTTACAAAGCACAGGGGACAGAAAGAGATTCAAATCAGGAACTCGGGCTCCAGAGTCTAGAAGTTTCATGACTGTACCTTAGAGCCTGAACTACAAGGGAATGAGGGCATGGAAGGTAGTTCATAGCTGGAGCACTCATGTACAGAACCCTTCCAATCATGTTATAGAAGTACATCAAGAATCCTCTAATCCTGTGTGTGAAAGTAGCCAGTGATTATAGCCACAAAGTACCAAATACTCAGATTCTTCCTGTATAAGCACAGAAAAAGAAAAATATAAGGCAAAGACATATACGGGCTTATTTCACAAATTCCTTGACCCTGTAGGGTTGTGAACACCTGGTAAATTGGTCAGATTTTTTTTTTTCAACCAATGTCTAAAGAAATAATTGTTTAAAAGTATGAAAACCTTTTACTGGAGGCTAAGCAACCACTTTCTCAGTTATTCCAAGGACTGACAGTCTCTGCATGCAACCAACAATGGAGAGTGTGTATGTGGCAGGGAGGGGGAAGGGTGGGTATAGTGGTGATGCCACTTTGTACTATTGTTTTTAAAGGAGTTTGGCTGTAGGGAGCTCTTGCAGATGCCTTTATTGGCAGCTTCAACCCGGTTCTTTAGAGTTGCCATGGCAACAGGAAGCCAAATCTAGGGAGGGGGCACTGTTTATTGGTGAGAGATCAGGAACCAACTGAAAGGACAGCTTTTTGAGGGAAGCCTGTGATTGTTGGGGGTGGAAGGGGTGGGAGAGGGGTGGAGCAGGATGTTTATGTATTAGTATAGGGTAAATTCACAGGCTGACCTCTTGGTGGTATGGATACACAAGTAGCAAAGCCCACAGTACACAGGAAGGCTGCCTAGGGTGGTTCTGGCATGATTTCTGCATTCTAATTGTCTATATTTCAGAGATAGGAGTGAGTGACCCCGGGAGAGGTCTAGAAGCTAGAAATGGTTTGTCTGTCACACACACACACACACACACACACACACACACACACACACACACACTCTTAAATATTATTGGTGTCCTGTAGGGACAGGAAGAATCTGTTCCTCTAGAAAGCCAAGGAATGGCAAAAGCTGCCTATGATTGGGTAAAACTCACCTGGGAGGTGAGTGAGGTTTGCGTTTGAATTCCTGGTGACAGACATATGGCTTTCACTGATTGCAATCTTCCAGACAGTAGAACTGAGATGCTCCTTTTAGGGAGCAGCTAAAACTGTACAGGAGATTGTGCTTTTCTTATATTAACCTTGAATCTCATTCCCATCATCAGCTGGAACTCTTCACCCCCAACCTATCCTTCCAGCCTGCTCAGGACCAAGGATCAAGTTCTTCTCCCTTACCTCTTTGATTTTTTTTTTTTTCTCTCTCGAGTAGGAGGCTCCAGGGGACCACAGCTGACTCTACCAGGCACAGAGGGTTGAGTCATCCTGCAGGCGTCAGAGCTGTTAGCAACAGCTCTGCTGATCTGTATGCAGCTCCAACTCCCTCTCCAGTTCAGAGTTTGGGAGCTGTCTTGTTCGAAAGTAAAGAACAGAACACAGATGGCTGGTAACAGGATCCCACAAGGGCCTCCTTTCCCACTGAGCCCATCCTGCTAATCCTTTTACAGAAGAAAAAAAATAATAAATGGTGAATGGAGAAAAAGACAAAACAATATCATTGTCTACATGTCTGTGGATCTTTGGTGGAAGGTCTCTAAGAAGGCTTCTGGCTATCCGTTAAATTTCCCAAGCATCTTCCACCTGGGTTCTTCTTCCTCCTCGCCCACTTCTTTTCCCTCTGTGCCTCTCATTTTCTATCCCAGCTCCTTACTCTCTGTAGTGTCTCTGAATCTGATGGAGTATCCTGCCTGCATCCCTTCTATTTGAACCAGACATTTCCTTCCACTTCATGTCTGTAAATTTGATTCAAGGTTTTTCACTCTGAAATCTGAGTAATCCTCCTGCCTCAGTCTCTTCAGCAGCTGGAACTACAGTTACGACCAAACTGCATATGTTTGTCATTTACTGGCTGTGTGAGCTTGGGCAATTTCTCTTATCGCTTATATATCCTAATAACCAACAAAAACAAAATATTCCACTGAGGAAGATAGCATTTATGTTCAACGTGCTGCTGATGCAATTATAAAACGAAAAAAGAGTAGACAGTAGGTATGAGTTTTATAAGACTAGAAGACTTTGTAAAACCTGGCATATCAATACATTAATACTGTTTTTCCCTAATTTAGTAATTGTTAGTAAAAATTGTTTTTTTCTCCTTCTTTTTCTCCTTCCTTCCTTCTTCCCCTCCCCACCTTAGTCTGGTCCTGGGCATTGTCCCATCATCTTTTGCTCAAGGCTAAAACTCTGCCACTTGAGTCACAATGCTACTTCCAGATTTTTCTGTTTATGTGGTATTGAGGAATCAAACCCAAGGCTTCATGTATGCTAGGCAAGCACTCTACAACTAAGCCACATGCCCAGCCCTGCTGTTTTTTTCATACTAACGGTACAGTAATTTCCTTAGAAGGTAAGATGTTGGGCTGCTAGTTAACTATATGATGATAGGTAAGGTTTCTAGCTAGCTATTTATCTATCTATCCGTCATCTATTTTCATTTCTTTCTAATGTGTGTGGGGGGTGCACATGTGTGTGTGCACATGTATAAGCGCGTGAGTGTGTGTTTTCTTTCTTTTTGGAGTTCATTAGAACCCAGGATCACTACTATATTCCAGGAGACAAGGAAGGACTGGAGGAAGTCTGTAAACACCAGGAAAAAAGTTATATTCAGGGGCTTGGAGTTTGGCCTAGTGGTAAAGTGCTTGCCTAGCATGCATAAATCCCAGGTTCAATTTCTCGGTACCACGTACACAGAAAAGGCCAGAAGTGGTGCTATGGCTCAAGTGGTAGAGCTCTAGTCTTGAGAAAGCCCAAGGATAGTGCTCAGGCCCTGAGTTCAAGCTCCAGGATGGCAAAAATTTATGTTCAGGATGGTATTATCTTTGGCACTGAGTCTATCGGAAGTGTTCGTACAATCAGGTCAAACACCACTGTTCAATTAATGTGATTACCAAAGACACAGCTGACACAGGGTTGTGGTTTGACATGGCTCCTTTGTTGCAGGTAATAAATATGTGTAATGTCAATTATACTAATGTGTTTTGCTCCAGTTGAAACAAGAAGGAGGAGGAGGAGGAGGCCAGGACACTGTAGCTCATTCTGTCTGACCAGGCAGCTCTTTGACAACACGTTTTTCCTGTCTCTCTTTGTAACTGCTAATTAGGTTCTCAGTTGAGCTGTCAGGAATCTTGACAGGTTTCACAGGCAGTCACCATCTGACAATTTACAACTTTGGGCTTTCCACAGCTGGCATGTTCCCTCCCAGGAAACCGAAGTTTCTCAATCCTATGCTCCTCCCATCATTCAAAGAGTCTGATCTAAGAAGAGAGTGAGCTTTCTCAACTCATTGTCTAATCCAGAGCAGACTATGGTCTCATGTCTCATGATGGTGGTAGAGAAACCTCTGAACCTGTGTGTGAACGGAGCAGTAAGACATGACTGTGGTTTAGTAATGGAGAGGGAGTCATCAAAGCAAGAAGAAACTTGGGAGGACCAGAATTTGACACAGCCTTTCAAAATGAGAAAAAAGTTAATAAAGTTGCTCTTTCTTTTTTCTTTTGTTGTCAATCATGGGGCTTGAACTCAAGACTGTCCCTGAGCTCTTTTGCTCAAGGCTAGTGCTCTACCTCTTTAATCCACAGAACCACATCTGATTTTCTGCTTTTTAATTGGAGATAAAGGTCTCCTGACCCTTCCTGCCTGGGCTGACGTTGAAGCAGGATACTCAGATCTCAGTCTCCTGAGTAGCTAAGATTATAGCCATGAGCCACAAGGAGCTGGCTTTCAAGTTGCTTTTTCTTCTGGCTGGGGGATGCAACTTAGTGGTACAGCACTTGCTTAGCATGCAACAAATGAATGACTATTCTTTCCCCTTTCCTTTTCTTCCTTTATCTTTTTTTTTCCCCTCTGTGGTACTGGGGACTGCTAAGCAAGCCTCTGCCACGTGAGCTGTGCCCCCAATACTAGCTTCTAACTTTTACCTCCACTTCCAAAGGGGAGCTAAGATTCAATGTAACACCATCACACCTAGCTTTTCTTTTGCTTTAAAAAGCTCAGTTCAGGGTTGGGAGTTTGGCCTAGTGTTAGAGTGCTTGCCTAGCATGCACAAAGACCTGGATTCGATTCCTCATTACCACATACATAGAAAAAGCCAGAAGTGGTGTTGTGGCTCAGGTAGCCTTGAGAAAGTACAAGGACAGTGTTCAGGTTCTGAGTTCAAGCCCCAGGACTGGCAAAAAAAAAAAAAGCTCAATTCCTGCTGGTACAGGTAGCTCATGCCTATAATCTTAGCTACTCAGGAAGCTGAGGTCTAAGGATTTGAAAGCCAACCTAGGTAGAAAAGTCTCTGTGACACTCTTATCTCCAATTAATCACTCAAAAATCAGAAGTGGAGCTATGGCTCAAAGTGGTAGAGTGCCAGCCGTGAGCAAAAGTGCCCAGGGACAGTGCCTAGGCCCTGAGTTCAAGAGCCATGGATGGTGCTTACTTCAGCAGCACATATACCAAAATTGGAACAATATGGAGAAGACTAGCCTGACCCCCACACAAGGATGGCACACACATTCCTAAAGTGTTCCATAGTTTCTATCTGTTTAGGGACAGTTAGGGGGAGCATAGAAATTATGGGACAAAGGGTGAACAAATGCAGCAGTGACACTAAACAACTGTGTGGTTCCACTGATATAAAGTAACCAAATTTCTACGATATTTGGGGAAGAGGAGGAATGGAAAGTTACTAAGGTGGAAAATGTTCTGTTTATAATGGTGTTGGGTGGCACAACAACGTGAATATACTGAATGCCAATTAAATTTGGTACCAGTGGGCCAGACACCAGCGGCTCAAACCTGTGTTCCTAGCTGCTCAGGAGGCTGAGATCTAATAAAGGCAGTTTGAAGCCAGCCCAGGCAGAAAAGTCTCTAGGACACTCTTATTTCCAATTAACCACTCAAAAACTGGAAGTGGTACTGTGGCTCAAGTAGTAGAGTGCTAGCCTTGAGCACAAAGAGACTTATGGACAGTGCCTAGGCTCTGAGTTCAATTGCCACAACTGATCAAAAAAAAATTGAATTACCTGGCATGAATCCAAATAATGCAAAGCAAAACAATAAAATAAAACAAACTATAGGGAGCTGGGGATATAAATATAGTTCAGTGCTAGAGTGCGTGCCTGACATAACACAACACAAAAATGTAAAAGGACAAATTGGGCGTGGTGGCTCACACCTGTAATCCTAGCTACCTAGGAGGCTAAGATCTGAGGACCAAGGTTCAAAGCCAGCCAGGGCAATAAAGATTGGGAGACTTTTATCTCCAATTAACCACTAGAAAAATGGAAAATGGGGCTGAGGCTCCAGGGGTAGGATAGTAGCTTTGAACTGAAGAGCTCAAGGACAGCACCCAAGCCCAGAGTTCAAGCCTAATGACCCACCAAAATAAAAAGCACATTAAAAAAAATTTTTTTTGCCAGTCCTAGGTCTAAACACTGTCCTTGAGCTTTCTCAAGGACAGAGCTCTTCCACTTGATCCACAGCACCACTTCGGCTTTTTCTATGCATGCAGTGCTGGGGAATTGAACACAGGTCTTCATGCATGCTAGATAAGCACTCTTCCACTAGGCCAAATTCCCCACCCATAAAAGGACAAATTTGAGACAGGTGCCAGTAGCTCACATTTGTAATCCTAGCTACTTAGGAGGATGAGATCTGAAGATCATGGTTCAAAGTGAGGCCAGGCAAGAAGTCTATGAGACACTTCTGGTTTATTAGTGGTTAATTGGAGATAAAAGTCTCTTGGACTTTCATGCCCAGGCTGTCTTTGAACTGCAATCCTCATATCTCAGCCTTCTGAGTAGCTAGCATTACAGGTGTGAACCACTGGTGCCTGGCACTCTCTGAAAATTTTTATGCCAGTACTGGTACTTGAACATAATACCTCATACTCTTGCCCAGCCTTTTCAGCCATGGCTGATGCTCTACCACTGGAACTATACCTCAACTTCTGGCTTTTGTTGATTAGGGCCTCACAGGGTCTGCTTAGGCTGGCTTCAAACTAGGATTCTCAGATCTCAGAAACCTAAGTAAACTAGGACTAAAGGCATAGGGTATCAGCAAGAGGCTTTTCATTGTTGATGTTGTTGGTTGTGGGCCTTGAACTCAGGGCCTGAGCTCTACCGCTTGAGCCACAGTTCTATTTCTGACTTTTTTTTTGTGGATCATGGGGCTTGTACTCTGGTCAGTGCTCCTGAGCTCTTCAGCTCAAGGCTACCACCCTACCCTTAGAGCCACAGCCCTATTTCCTGTTTTCTAGTGGTTAATTGGAGATAAGAGTCTCAGGTTCTTTAGTGCCTGGGCTGGCTTTGAACCAGATCTCAGCCTCCTGAGTAGAAAGGATTACAGGCGTGAGCCACTACACCCAGCTATTTCTGACTTTTTGTGGTTAATTGGAGACAAGAGTCTCATGGACTTTCCTACTGGATTGGCTTTTAACTGCAATCCTTAGGTCTCAGCTATCTGTGCAGCTAGAATTGCAAGTGTGATTCCACCAGTACCTAGCTAGAATGCACGTGTGTGGCTGAACCAGGGCCTTGAACTCGGGGCTTGGGCTCTGCCTCTGAGCTGTTTTGCTCAAGGCTAGTGCTCTACCACTTGAGCCACCATTCTACTTCAGGCTTTTCCTGGTTAGTTGGCGATAAGAGTCTATTAAACTTCAGGCTGTCTTCTAACCATAATCCTCAGATCTGAGCTTCCTGATTAGGTAGGATTATAAGCATGAACCATCTGTACATGGCTTTTTCTCTGCATTTTTTCTATTTTGCCAGTCCTGGGGCTTGAATGCAAGATCTAGGTGCTGTTCCTGAGCCTCTTCATGTTCAAGGCTAGTATTCTATCACTTGAGCTAGAGCACCACTTCTAGCCTTTTCTAAGTATTTTATTAGAGATAAGAGTCTCATAAATTTTCCTGCCTGGGATTGGCTTTGAACCTCAATCCTCATATCTCAGCTCCCTAAGTAGCTAGGATTACAAATGTGAGCCACTGGCACTCGACTACCTCTAGAATTTGGGGAAGAGAATTCCTCTTCTCTATTTGATGATGATGTTAACACATACTAATGAAATAGTTCATATTTATTGTTTCTTCTACATCAGACAGCATTCTAAATTCTGAGCTTATTTGCTGCTTACAATAACCATATTAGATAGCTTATAACTATTATTCCTTTTTACATATGATGGGACTAAGGCACAAAGAAATTTGCTTATTTCATTTTTTTTTTGCCAGTCCTGGGCTTGAGCTCAGGGCCTGAGCACTGTCCTTGGAGTTTCTCAAGGCTAGAGCTCTACCACTTGAGCCTCAGCACCACTTCTGGCTTTTTTGTATGTATGTGGTACCGAGGAATCGAACCTGGGTCTTCATGCATGCTAGGCAAGCACTTTAACCACTAAGCCAAACTCCCGGCCCAAAATATTATTATTATTATTTTTGCCAGTCCTGGGCTTGAGCTCAGGGCCTTAGCCCTGTCCTTGGACTTTTTCAAGGCTAGCACTCTACCACTTGAGTCTCAGCACCATTTCTGGCTTTTGTCTATGTATGTGGTACCAAGGAATCGAACCCGGGTCTTCGTGCATGCTAGGCAAGCACTTTAACCACTAGGCCAAACTCCCGGCCCCTTGCTTATTTCATTTTTTTTTTTTTTTTGCCAGTCCTGAGCTTAAACTCAGGACCTGAGCACTGTCCTTGGGGTTTTTTTTTCTCGAGGCTGGTGCTCTACCATTGAGCCACAGCACCAATTCTGGCTTTTTTCTATGCATGTACCGAGGAATCAAACCCTGGGTCTTCGTGCATGCTAGGCAAGCACTCTTACCATTAGGCCAAACTCCCGGCCCCATTATTTTATTTTTATTAAGTAGTTATGGAAGGGTTTCAATTCCAAAAGTCAGGTTATAAGTACAATGAATCTTGATGTTTTATTTTTGGTTTGGGCTTGAACTCAGGTCCTGGGCAGCTGTCTCTGAGGTTCTTTTCTCAAATCTAGAGTTCCACCACTTATAGTGTCATTTCTGAATTTTTCTGAGTAGTTTATTGAAGACAAGAGTCTCACAGACTTTCCTTCCTTGGGCAAGCTTTGAACAGATTCCAGGTGTAAGACATCAGCTTTCCTTCATGTTTGATTGTTGTGGCACTGGGATCTAGCTTAGGACCTCATACACATGGAACACATACTTTACTATTGAACTACGCTTTCAGCCCTCCACAGATAATTTTGTTTTTGTGGTTCTGGGGTTTGAATTTAGGCCAATCCCTTAGTCCAATGGCACTGAGAATTAGATTAACTTGTCAAACATCTCACAGCCAATTCATGGTGAAATCAGTTGCCAAACTCTTTTTCATAACTTTGAGAGAATTAAGGATTAAAATTGCTACTACCTCTTGCTATGAAGTACCCCAGCAAAAACAATGCAGGGGGCTGGGAATGTGGCTTAATGGTAGCATGCTTGCCCTGGCTTTGATTCCTCAGTACCACATAAGTAGGAAAAGCCAGAGGGGGCGCTGTTGCTCAAGTGGTAGAGTGCTAGCCTTAAACAAAAGAAGCTCAAGGACCGTGCCCAGACCCTGAATTCAAACCCCAGGATTGGTCACCGAAAAAAAAAAAAAGGAATAAGTGAATGAGGGGCTGGAGATAGGGTGCAAGTAGAGCACTTACCTAGGAATCACTAAGCCCCAAGTATGAAAAACAAACAAACACAAGAGGATGAGTGAGAGCTAGGAATGTGGCTTAGTGGTAGAGTGCTTGCCTAGCAAGCATGAGACCTTGGGTTCAATTTCTGTTTCCCACATAGATAATATAAAAGTAAGTAAGTGGAAATTTTAAAAAGGATGAATGAGTGGAGGCAGTTTGCCTGTGATACAAGAGAGAATAGTTATTGCTTCAGCTAGTGTGATAGAAAACTTTAGGAGGCTGGGAATGTGGCTTAGTGGTGTTTGCCTAGCATGCATGGACCCATGGGTTCGATTCCTCAGTACCACATAAACAGAAAATACTGAAAGTGGCTCTGTGGCTCAAGTGGTAGAATGCTAGCCTTAATCAGAAGCTCAGGGACTGTTCCCAGGCCTTGAGTTCAAGCCCGAGGACTGGCAAAAGAAAGAAAGAAAGAAAGAAAGAAAGAAAGAAAGAAAGAAAGAAAGAAAGAAAGAAAGAAAGAAAGAAAGAAAGACAGAAAGAAAGACAGAAAGAAAGACAGAAAGAAAGACAGAAAGAAAGACAGAAAGAAAGAAAGAAAGAAAGAAAGAAAGAAAGAAAGAAAGAAAGAAAGAAAGAAACTATAGGAAAAGATGCACAGAACCCACATACCAGAGTCCTCTATCACTGTGGTACTATGTTCCTGGCTAATTATGTGCCTGCCTAATGGGCATTTCTGGGTCTTACACGTGCCAGATGTTTTCCAGGGTTATCTAAGGTTCCAAGAATGTTTGGAAGCCATCAACTTCTCTATCTGTCATGTGAACCATATATTTTCTACTGGGTTTCCTCATACCATTTGAGTATCAAAAGTATATCTTGTAAAATGAATATGTTCTTCCCCATTTCTATTATGGTGAACATCAAAAGAGCTCACACATATGAAAGTTGTACTGTTTCTGCATGACAGTTGCTTGCTTTTTAATATCCTCTAGTTAGCAGCCTTACAAACTTACATCATTTAGCTTCACCAGCAGTTCCCATTCTACTTGT
The DNA here is from genome assembly GCF_031878675.1 of Megascapheus bottae. Lineage (NCBI taxonomy): Eukaryota > Metazoa > Chordata > Mammalia > Rodentia > Geomyidae > Megascapheus > Megascapheus bottae. Next base: position 29,351,943 of record NC_143525.1, on the reverse strand, counting down.
AATGAATAGCTATTGTTTTTGGTCTGTCTAGAATTTTCCTTCTTCTTTTGGCAAAAAAAAATCATGTATACATATATATATATATATATATATTTTTTTTTTTTTTCTTGGCCAGTCCTGGGGCTTGAATGCAGGGCCTAGGCACTGTCCCTGAGCTTCTTTTGCTCGAGGCTACCACTCTTCTACTTGAGCCACAGTGCCACTTCTGGCTTTTTCTGTGTTACTGAGGAATTGAACCCAGGGCTTCATGGATGCTAGGCAAGCACTCTACCACTAAGCCACATTCCCAGTCTCTACCATGTATTATTTTTTTTTTCCATTCCTGGGGCTTGAACTCAGGGCCTGAGCACTATTCTTGGACACTTTTTGCTCATGATTAGTGCTCTGCTACTTGAACCACAACACTACTTCGGTTTTTCTGTGTTTATGGAACTGGGGAATAGAACCCAGGGCTTTGTGTATGCTAGGCAAGCACTCTACCACTAGGCTATGCTACCAACCCTACGATATATTCTTTTTAGGAATTTCTTCTTAATAATTCTGTGCAGTTATTGTAGACCTGTTAGTCTAAGCCTTTGATACAGAGTAGTCCACATGGCTAGAGCAATCAATATATATCATCACTTTATGAAACTGCCTGGGGGAAGGGCATGTGACATAGGGCCTGCACTGAGCTTCTCAGAGCTGTTCCTTGGGATTGTATATCCTGTTACGGCAGAATAAGAGGTTTCCCTTTGCCTTTTGGGCTACTACTTCTGGAGCTCTTGTGGTCATTCCTTCTAAGTTCCAGATTTCCTCTGCTGTATGTAATAAACTACTAAGATGCCATTTTTCCTTAGTATGATCTTATGGAAGCATGATTTAGTTCATAAGCCTTCAATTCTAATCTGCTCATCCCCAGAAAGTCTCAGATGCCATCCAATTCTACATTTATAACATTCTCAGCATACTATGCTTGAGACTTAGGGAGCCTAGAAATAAAGGATGAATTTCATGATCACCATTTAGATGGTGCCATTTGACAACTAGTTCACACCTCTGTGTCTCTCCTTCTCAGGGGTTTGGGGGCAGTGAGTAAGAGACAATAGATTATGTAGGAAAGGTAACACATAGCAGGAAAGCTGCAATTGTAGAAAACCTCAGCCTTTTTTTTTTTTTTATGGGCCATGGGGCTGGAACTCTCAGTCTGGGTTCTGTACTTGAACTCTTCAGCTCAAAGCTACCACCCTACCCCTGTAGCCACAGCCTTACTTCACTGTTTCTAGTGATTAGTTGGAGATAAAGTCTCCTAATCTTTAGTGCTGTGTTGGCTTTGAACTGAAATCCTCAGATCTCAGCCTCCTGAGATCTGGCTAGGATTACAGGCATAAGCCATGGCACCTGGCAAACTCTAAGCTTTGAGACAAAGGATTCTGTCAGAGTCTCATAAAATGTATCAGTAAAAGGGGCTGGGAGTTTGGCCTAGTGGTAGAGTGCTTGCCTGGCATGCACAAAGACCCGGGTTCTATTCCTCGGTACCACATACATAGAAAAAAGCCAGACATGGTGCTGAGGCTCAAGTGGTAGAGCTCTAACCTTGAGAAAGTCCAAGGACAGTGCTCAGGACCTGAGCTCAAGCCCACTACAGGAAAAAAAAAAAAAAAGTATCAGTAAAGGAAGTATTTGATTAAAACCAATATCAGAAATCTTCCTGATTTATTTCCTGTGTGTAGACATTATCAATAAAAGTGTTCAGTGTTGGATTACATTAAACTAGGTGACAGCAGTGGGAAGCAACTGAAATGACAGTTTGATTAGCTATATACTTGTCTCTAATATAGACACATACACCTTTATAACCAAATCCAGTCTACATGGGAATATACTCAGATGCTGGGAGCTGGGTTTTAAAAAAGGAGACAGAAGATGATGTAGCTTAGTGGTACTGTACTTGCCTAGCATATACATACCTCTAGATTTGATCCCCAGCATGGGGAGGAGGGAGAGAGAGAGAGAGAGAGAGAGAGAGAGAGAGAGAGAGAGAGAGAGAGAGAGAGAGAGGAAGCAAGCAAGCAAGCGCAATGTTTACTTATTTATTTATTATTTAGTGCTAGTTCTGAGGCTTGAACTCAGGATCCTGGCACTGTCTTTGAGCTTTTTGCCCTCAAGACCAACACTTTACCACTTGAATCACAGCTCCACTTCCAGCTTTGTTTTTTTTTTTTTTTCTGATGGTTAATTGTAGATGAGTTTCCATCTTTTTTCTGCCTGGGCTGACAGGAATGAACTGTGATCTCAGATCTCAGCTTTCTGAGTAGTTAGGATTACAGGAATGAGATACTAGTTCTGGGCCTTTTATTTTACTTTTTGACACCCTGAAGATTAAATCTAGGGCCTCATACATGGCAGATAAATTCCTTACCACTGGGCCATACTCCTCTTTACCAAAAAATGAAAACAACAAACCTCATGTAGTTGCTGATATACTGACATTTCAGTCACAGGGTATGATAAATTCCCCCTCATTCCTCTTTATTCTGGTTTGAAATGTCACTTTCAATCCCAAATCCAAAGATTTTCTTACTAGTATAGTGATCTTTACTTAGTAAGGAAAAACCCCCAACGAGGAAGCCCATAGATAATTCCAGAGCAATAAAAAGTCAATTTATTTTATGTTTTGATTGCCAGCTGTTTCTATTTCATAATCCTATGTGGCACAAAGCTGGTAGGAATTTTCATGGATTTTTCTTTTTTAATCTTGGCAGATGTCAGCCGAAGAAAAACCATGACAAAATCACCAATTGGTCCTGAAGATACATTCCAAAAAACCTCTCAGTCCACAAACATGCTGCCCAACCCTTCCCACCGTCACAGATGTCCCAGACAATCACAGTTGCAATGCACTGATCCTGGGATGCCTGCCAAAGGGTAGTTGTCAGCAGTGGGATGAATATTTACCTCCTTACACATACACAATAATAGCTAACCATTTAAATCATTTTCCATGGGCTAGGCCTAGAGCTAAGCTAAGCACTTTATGTGTTGTTTGATTTAATCTTTGTATAACTCTCTGAGGGGTAATGTCAACTCTATTTCTTTTATTTTTTATTTTCAGTGCTGGGTATTGAACCTAGAACTCAGTGCATACTAGTCAAGCATTCTACCACTGAGCTACAACCCCAGCCCACTACTCCATTTTATAGATTAAGCTACCCAGGATCAGCATGGTTATAAAACAGACACAAAGAAAGTTGGACAACGATAGTCGGCGATAGAGAGGGGGTTCTAAAGTGAAAGTTTAAAACAATTATACCTCTCCTCCTCATACTGTTTAGTTCCTCAGAGCTAGATTTCTTTTAGACTCTATAGTGGATGCCTTAATTTATTCATGGCTCACTACAGAAGCTTATCTGATACTTGAGACTGAAGGTTTTTAGGTCACGACTTTCTTCAACTGAATTGCATTCTACTATCCTTTGGTACCTTGACCCAGCATCTATTTATTCTTTGGGCTAAAATTAAAAAAACAAAAGGTGCTCCTTTTAGATGCAACACATTTTTTTAAATGGCTTTTTTACCCTCATCCCTTCTGTCTCTGTTGCTTTTTTCCTTTTCTTTACTTAAGACTGTACATATATGCACAAAAGACTTACTTAAAAAGAATATTCTCAGGCTGGGGGTTTGGCCTAGTGGTAGAGTGCTTGCCTAGCATGCACGAAGACCCGGATTGGATTCCTCGGTACTACATATATAGAAAAAAGCCAGAAGTGGTGCTGAGGCTCAAGTGGTAGAGCTCTAGCCTTGAGAAAGTCCAAGGACAGTTGCTCATGCCCTGAGCTCAAGGCCAGGACTGGCAAAAAAAAAAAAAAATATTCTCAGAAAGATCATATTATATGATAATGTAAAGTTGAAGAAGCAACTCTATTGTACACGATCACATTTATTTCCTAGCCAGTGAAACCTTGTTTATATCAGACACGTGTGAATGAGTTATGACAACTATACTCAATTTGCTTTAATTGACTTGTCCTGGCACCTGAACACACAAAAAATCTATAGATGCACACTAACATCTCAGGATACATTGAATGGATTTCTTTTTTTTCTTTTCTCTCTTTTTCTTTTTCTTTCTTTCTTTCTTTCTTTCTTTCTTTCTTTCTTTCTTTCTTTCTTCTTTTTTTATAGTCCTGGGGCTTGAACTCAGGGCCTGGGCACTGTCCTGGAACATTTTTTTGCTCAAGGCTAGTACGCTACCACTTGAGCCATAACACCACTTCCAGCCTTTCTGAATATGTGGTAATGGGAATCGAATCCAGGGCTTCATGTATGCTTGGTGAGGACTCTACTATTAGGCTATGTTCCAGGCGCTTGAATGGATTTCTATTTTTATCTATTTGAAAACAATCAGTTCCATAATGCACTTCACTCCTAGATTCTAAACTGATCTCTGATCCTCTGAATCTCAGCTTTCTGTGCAGTTTTTTGTTTTGTTTTGTTTTGTCATTCCATGGGCTTGAAATCTAGGCCTAAGCGTTGTCCCTGAGCTCTTCAGCTCCAGGCTACCACCCTACTCCTTGAGCCACAGCCCAACTTCCCGTATTCAGTGGTTAATTGAAAATAAGAGTCTCCTGGACTTCGGCTTTAGTGCTTGGGCTGGCTTGGAGATCCTCAGATCCCAGCCTCCTGAGTAGCTAGGATTGCAGGCATAAGCCACCCTGCCCAGCTCTGTGTATCTAGTTTTACAAGAGTGAACCACTGGCATTTTTATTTCCTTCTACTATGAGCAATATATGATTGTGAAGATTGTGAAAAGTTAACACAGTAGCTGACATTGGGTTCATAAACAATGAATTTCTACCCAAACTTTAATACTCAGGTTGAGTGTTCTGCTATGGTAACCAAAGAAGAGTTTTCCTTTTCTAAATATTTACTCACTAGCAGGGCATGGTGATACATGCCTACAGTCCTAGCTGTTTGGAAAGCTAAGTCAGGGTCTCTGTCTGTCTGTCTGTCTGTCTGTCTGTCTGTCTCTCTCTCTCTCTCTGTTGGTCCAGGGGCTTGAACTCTGGGCCTGGGTGTTGTGTCTGAGCTCTTCAGCTCAGGCTAGCCTTCTATCCCTTAGTGCCACTTCTGTTTTTTCTATTGTTTAATTAGAGATAATAGTCTCTCTGACCTTTATGCCCAAGCTGGCTTTGAACCTCAGTTATCAGATCTCAGCCTCCTAAGTGGTTAGGATTACAAGTGTGAGCCATTGGTGCCCAGCTTAGGCAGAAAAATCTGATCCCTTGAGACAGGAATTTTAAAACCACCTTGGGCAACACAGCAAGACTGTCTCAAAAACAAACAGAAATTCATACACATACACTTCAAAATTTAAGTTATCTTCCTATTTTACTTATATATTTTCTCTAACTATAGATTTTCAAATTAAAGTGACTTTAGAGATAATTTTAGTCTACTGTCATTAAATAGGAAACAGACCTAAAATGGAAAAAGTAAGATCTTTGCTTACAGGCTGATTTACATGGTTATTTAAATGTAAACTAGATCTATGTCCATAATAGGATTTTTGCTTACTGGGGGTGGCTTTAGCGGAAAGGTTTAAGGAAGGAAAAGGAAACTGGGAGCTAGTTCCCAGTGTGTGTGTGTGTGTGTGTGTGTGTGTGTGTGTGTGTGTATGTGTGCGTGTGCACACACCTGCATGCGTGTAGGTCCTGGGGTTTGAACTCAGGGCCTGGGAGTTGTCCCTGAGGTTTTCTGCTCAGGGATCATGCTCTATCACTTATGCCACAGCTCCACTTCTGGCTTTTTGGAAGTTGGCTGGAGAGAAGGCTCACAGACTTTCCTGCCTGGTCTGGCTTGGAATTGAGATTCTCGGATTTCAGCTTCCTGAGTAGCTAGGATCACAGGTGTGAGCCACCAGCACTTGGCTATTCTCTGAGCTTTCTTTTTCTGTAATGGGAACCATCATCATCAATCCTCATCATCCATTTTGAAGGATGCAGAGAAGACAAGGGAACAAGGAATGTAAATACGTGCTTCATATACTGCTTGGCTCAAATAATTCTCAATTAGTTGTTTGCCCTTTTTGGGTTTTTTGTTTGTTTGTTTCTTGGGCTTGAGCTCAGGGCCTGGGCACTGTCCTTGGGCTTTCTCAAGGCTAGAGTTCTATCATTTGAGCCTCAGCACCACTTCTGGCTTTTTCTATATATGTGGTACCGAGGGACTGAACCCGGGTCTTTGTGCATGCTAGGCAAGCACTCTACCACTAGGCCAAACTCCTGGCTCCTGATTTTTTTTTTAAAGCCTGATATACAATAAGAATTCAAGAAATAATTGTTAAATCAAGTTGCATATGATATGACTCACGCATTACTGAGTTACAATACTGAGTTTCATTGGACAGACCTTCCCAGCATTCAGTGCACACACTGACACATTGACAAGTTATTTTTTCATATACAGATAAGTGTGTGACAAATACACTGACATTTCACATGGCCAGGCATCTTTTAAACACATCAGGGATGTGTAAATTGTATAACATTGCCCTTAGTCAATGGTGTCAGAAGTACAATATGGAGGAAAGAGGGTGTGCTATGGATTCATTCAAAATGGGGTTCGAAGTCTAGCTTGCTACTAACTTAGTATTATGTGATTTGGGGTATATGATAAACCTCTCTGAACTGTGGTTTCTTTATAAAATGAAGGTAATAATATTACCTACCTCACAGGTACGAGGATTAAATAACAATGTATGGAAAAAGCTCAGGCAAGGAGAGTAGTTAGAATGTAATTATAGAATGCCAGGTCAGAAGCCGGGCGAGGTAGCTCACGCCTGTAATCCTAGCTCAACTTCCAGCTTTTTTGGTGGTTAATTACAGAGTCTTATGGAGACTTATGTAACTGCAACCCCTTTGTATATCACCTTTATAGTAACAATTTAAAAAACGTATGCTGGGTATCAGTGGCTCATGCCTGTAATCCTAGCTACTCAGGAGGCTGATTTCTGAGGATCTTGGTTAGAAGCTAGCCCCGGCAGAAAAGTCCCTGTGAGAACCTCGTTCTCCAATAAAAAAGCCAGTCATCTGAGATATTTAACAGTTGATGCTCCTTCCATCTCAAAACTGTCCCTTCTTTGCTTATCAATACCACTCAAAACCAGTCTTCCTTCCACCTTTCTTTCCTGGCAGGGCCCCTCTTCCTTCACACAGCACTGCTGCCCCTCCAATGCTGATCTGTTCCAGTAAGAAACTGTTCCAGCCAGAAGGTTCTCTTTTAGAGCCTGAGGGTTATAAGTAGGGATAGAGCACGTGTTTAGCATGTAGGAAGTGGAGCTCAAGTGGTAGAGGTCTAGCCTTGAGCACAAAGAGGTTCAGGGACAATGCCCAGTAGTGAGTTCAAGCCCAGGAGTAGGAAAAATAAAAGTTTCATGTATTTTCCTGCCCATGTTGGCTTTGAATCTTGATCTTCAGATTTCAGGTAAGTAGCTAGAATTACAGGTGTGAGCCACTAGCATCTGGCTACTAATAGTACTTTCTTTTTGTCAATACTTAAGTTTGAAGTCAGGGCCTCCCACTTGCTCAGCTTGAGTTCAACCAATTAAGCTATGTCTCCAAATCTGCCTTTTGCTAATTATTTAGAAGATGGAGTCTAGAGAATGGTTCTGCTACGGCTCTCCTCCAACCACCAAACTTTACATACCAGCCTCCTAAACAATCAGGATTTATAAGTGTGAGCCACTCGGATCCAGCTAGGAATTAATTTTTAAAAATGTGTAATGGTATTATGGTTATGTTACAATAAAAGTGATACTTGATGAACTATGTACATGTGAAGTATGATAGTTTACAGGAATTTACTTTAAAAATATCCCAGCCAGGGTCCGGGAGTTGGGCCTAGTGGTTAAAGTGCTTGCCTAGCATGCATGAAGACCAGGGTTCAATTCCTCGGTACCACATACATAGAAAAAAGCCATAAGTGGTGCTGAGGCTCAACTGGTAGAGCTCTAGCCTTGAGAAAGTCCAAGGATAGTGCTCAGGCCCTGAGCTCCAGCCCAGGACTGGCAAAAAAAAAAAAAAAAAAAATATCCCAGCCAGAGTGTGGCCTAGTGGCAGAGTGTTTGGTGTTTGCCTACTATGTAAAAAGCACTGGGTTCAATTCCTCAGTACCACATACACAGAAAAAGCTGGAAGTGGTGCTGTGACTCAAGTGGTAGAGTGTTAGCCTTGAGAATGTCCAAGGGCAGTGCTCAGGTCCTGAATTCAAGTCCTAGGATTGGCAGGAAAAAAAATCCCAAGAGGGATATGTAGAGGAAAAGTTTGTGGGGAAAAAGGTGAATTAACAAAGATAAAGTATTAGAGGTAGTTGAAATGGAGTCATGGACACATGGAAATTTGTTATTTCAATCCTTTTTTTTTGTATATGCTTAAAATTTTCCATAAAATACGGGAAAGCATGAATTTTCATTCCCTAATATACGAACAACTAAACAGAAGACATTCCTTTTTTTTTTTTTCTGGGGGGTAGGGTAAAGAGGAAGGTAGGTGTGGTATTAGGAATTAAACCCAGGACTTCCTACATACTAAGCACATGCTCTATCCCTGGTTATAACCCTCAGGCTCTAGAAGAGAACCTTCTGGTTGGAATAATTTCTTACTGGAACAGATCAGCATTGGAGGGGCAGCAGTGCTGTGTGAAGGAAGAGGGGCCCTGCCAGGAAATAGGTGGGGGGAAGACTGGTTTTGAGTGGTATTGATAAGGAAAGGAGGGACAGTTTTGAGATGGAAGGGTGCCAACTATGTTAAATGTTTCAGAGGACAGAACAGAAAGGGATTAAATGACTTAAAAATGAAGGTCAAGGGCCAGGAGTTTGGCCTAGTGGTTAAAGTGCTTGCCTAGCATGCACGAAGACTCGGGTTCAATTCCTTGGTACCACATATATAGAAAAAGCCGGAAGTGGTACTGAAGCTCAAGTGGTAGAGCTCTAGCCTTGAGAAAGTCCAAGGACAGTGCTCAGGCCCTGAGCTCAAGCCCAGGACTGGGAAAAAAAAAAAAAATGAAGGTCAACCTCAGTAAAGTAAGTTTCCCAAGAAATTGGGCTGTTAAGGGGAAGAGAAATGAAGATAGTATCCAGCCCTCCTCCCTTCAAGGGAAAACTAGGGCATGATTTCTCTTTCTTTCTTTCTTTCTTTCTTTCTTTCTTTCTTTCTTTCTTTCTTTCTTTCTTTCTTTTTTCTTTCCTTAATTTGGTTGTGGGGTTTGAACTCTGCACCTGGGCCCTCTCCGTAGCTCTTTTGCTCAAGGCAAGCACTCCAGGACTTTGATTAATAGCTCTACTTTTTTTTTTTTTTTGAGTGGTTAATTGGAGATAAGAATCTCACAGACTTTCTTGCCTGGGCTGGCTTTCAATTGTAATCTTCCTATCTCAGCCTCTTGAGCAGCTAGCTAGGATTATAGGCTATAAGTCATTTTTTTTTTAAATGTGGAGGGAAAGTTGCCATTTGAGAGTGTTTGATGAATATAGGCAATTAAGAATAGCGTCTTGGGCCAGAAGTTTGGCCTAGAGGTAAAGTGCTTGCCTAGCATGCATGAAGCCCCGGGTATAATTGCTCAGAAAAAAAAAAAAAAAAAGCCAGAAATGGTGCTGTGGCTTTGAGAAAACCCAAGGACAACGCTCAGGCCCTGAGTTCAGGCCACAGAACTGGTCAAAAAACAAACAAAAAAAACCCCTGAAGAATCACTTCTTACTACAAGGAGTATTAAGAACAAATCTTCTTATGCATGTCCTACTGTAGGCAGGATAGCTTGTTTTTCTGATCCTGGCCAGTTTACTCCTTTGTTTACACACACATAGTAAACTGCAGCCCTAATTTTTTTTTTTAAATCAAAGTAATATTTTTTCTCATAAAAATAAAAATTATCTGTTTAATCTCAGTTGGCTGAAGCACTGTTTTGTTCCCCCCGTCCTTGAGCTTTTTGTGCTCAAAGCGAGCACTCTATCACTTGAGCCACAGCGCCACGAGGGGCTGGCCTGGACCCACGATCCTCAGATCTCAGCCTCCAGAGTAGCTAGGATTACAAGCCTGAGCCACTGGCGCTTGGCTAGAAAAAGGATTTTTTTCTTAAAAAGATGACTTGAGCCTCCCTACCGTTCCTTCCTTATTCTGTTCTCCCTTTTTATTCTTTTGTAGAATTACTATGAAAAGCCCCACGCCTCAGTGGCTTATCCCTTAAAACTATGAAATCCACAACTTTTGGTAGTTTGTTTGTTTTTTTTCCTACCATCAACAATACACAGGGTGTGTTAATCAGTACTTGGCAAGTCTTACTGCTGTTCCAAAACATGACTATTAGAGTCTCACAAGCGCACCGATTCTGTCCGGTCCGCCAAGGAGTCGAACCCAGATGTATGGGAATGGGACACACGTCGGGGCCAAGTTTGGCCGGGTGAGTGGGAGGCCGGCGTTTTGGGGGGGAGAGAAAGGAAGTCGTTGGAGTGCAGATAAGGTGTCCCTCCATCAGGCACCCGCAGCCCGCGTGGCGCCCGCTCCGCGAGCCAGAGCCCAGGTGGGGCTGGGGAGGAGGCAAAAAAAAAAAAAAACTCCAGGAGCCCAGGCGGCTCCGCCCAGCCGAAGGGTTCGCGCGCTCCCGCGAGGGCGCGCACGCGCTCGCCGTCGTGTCTCGCGCAGGGTCGGGCCTGTCAGGAGGGAAATCTCGCGAGATTGGAGACTGGGATGACTGTCGGGAGGAGGGGAGTGGTGTCGGGGAGAGGGGGGGAACAGGGCAGCGGCCGGGCTCTGTGGCTTCAGGGCTCGGAAGGAGAGAGGGAGGGTGGCAAAAGAGAGTGAGTCGGAGCGGTCGCTTGCCTGAGGAGAGGGGAAGGGTCCCGCTCGCCCCGAGCCCTTGACGGGCCCAGAGCGCTCAAGCACCCGGGAGGCTCTGAGGCCTCCGGGCCCCCGGGGACCCCGCCCCAGCAGCCCGCCGCCCGCCGCCCGGCCCGCGGCCTCTCTTCCCTTTGTGAGCGCCCCCTTCCCAGGGGTGGTGGTGGTGGCGGCGGCGGCGGCGGCGGCGGCGGAGGAGGACTGAGCGGGGGGCCCGCCCGCGGACGGGCCGCGGCGGGGGCCCGAGAGGGCCTCGGCTGTGTGGAGACCGGAGGCGGCCGAGGCCCGGGCCGGTTCCCCCGAGGCGGCAGCGGCGGCTCCCGGCACTTCCCCGCGCCATCTTAGCTGAGCCCGAGGGCTTGAGAGCACTTCCTGGACCCGGGTCGTCCCTTCGCCCCCCCGCCCCCCTTCCCGCCCCTTGTCGCAGAGCTTGGGCTGGGCGGCTGGCTGGGGCTCCGGGGGTGGGGGGGGCGGCGGTCTGTCGCCGGACCCCCTCCTTACTCCGCGGCCTCCAGCCTAGCGGCCACCGGACCGCCACGGGGGGCTGCGCCTGCCTTGGCGGCCGCCGACCTCTCGACGGAAAGGGTAAGGGCACCTCTGCCTGGGGAACAGCAGACTCGGAGGGGGGCGGGGAAATTCGGCCCACTCAGGCCTCTGGGTGGAAGAAGGGATGTGGGGGTGGGGTGTGTGTGTGGCGGGGAGGGGGACGAGGAGGGTCCGTGACTCTGTGGGTGAGGTGTAGAAGCTGGTGTGCTGGGCGCCCTCCTGTTTTGAAAGGGGCGAGAGCAATTAAATTCCTTTTTCCTGAGGGTCACCGGAAGGGGTGGTGGAAGGGGATGTTTCTAGGAAGGTGTGGCCCTAGTTGGGAGACTAGGTTGATGTTCTCTCCGATTTAAAGGCGCGAGGTCCCTTTTCCTTCTGGTCCCCTGCTCCTCCCGCGTCTTCTCCTTTGTACTGTCTATGAATTCTCGGGAAGGAAGACTACTGCCCTGCATAGCCCGCTGGGTGGATTCCACTATCCTCCACCCTCTACTCAGGAAATCTATACCCCTTTCGAAAGGGGTGATGGAATCATTTCTCTCCTTCTCCCCTTCCCCTCCCCCCCTTCCCATCCTCTGTTCTACTGCAATGCTGCAGAAGTCCCAGTCAGTTTCTTCATACACAGATCCATGTATCTATACACTGAAGGGAGGGGGAACAGGAGAGGGAAGTAATGGCGTTTCCTTTGGAGAGGTTATTCATTTTCCTTTGGCTTTACAATCGATAACTTTCATGCTCTTCCCTTGACATCTGTCCATGGGAAGTATATTTTCTTCTGTTATTGTTGAAGATGACATGACCTATGGAAAAGGACCTCTCTCTTTTGGTGTCTCTTTTTGAGACTTTTTTTTTTTTTTTGAGTAAGTTGAATGTTTGTTAGGTTTAACAGAAAATTGCATGTCCTCACATACTGTTCTCCCTCCCCCCTTTGTTTGGCTTTGTAAAGAATTATTAAATATTACAGACATACTGATGAACATCTGACCCTGGACTGTGAAACTTTTAAGATTAATAATTATATGACACACTGAAAGTTGTTTTTTTTTCCGGTCTTGGGGCTTGAACTCAGGGACTGAGCACTGTCCTTGGGCTTTCTCAAGGCTAGAACTCACTTGAGCAATAATAGCACCACTTCTGGCTTTTTCTATGTATGTGGTATGGAGGAATCGAACCTAGGTCTTTGTGCATGTTAGCCAAGCACTCTACCACTAGGCCACACTCCGGCCCCCACATCGAAAGTTTCTAAAAATTATTAGGTTACAATCCTTTCTGTAGCAAGTACTGTTTCTTAAGGAATTGCAAAAGGTTAATCTGTCTATCTATCCTATCTATCTTATCTATCTATCTATCTATCTATCCATCTATCTGGGGTTTTCATTTACCAAGAAGGTGCTGTACCTCCAGCATCATGCTCTGATAATCTATATTCTGTACTTAATCTGGTTTGCAGTAATTACTGACTTTATCCTTAATAGAGTAGAAATAACTAAATAGAACAATTTTAAAAATTCTGGAAGTGTGTTGTTGAGTGCCTTTGAGACCAAAAAAGTAGTCTTCTAGTCTTGAAGGAGTTGATGTATATCATTTTTTTAAAATGTTTAGGTTTATTGTTTATTTTTAAATGCTCCATGTATGAATTAAATACTTTTAAATACTCATATATTGAATTAAATACTTTTTTATAAAGTGATGCTGAAGATAATGAAAATGTTACAAATAAGCTTTGCCATGATATTTTACTAGCAAGTTGAATTGGTATTTAATCTTTTCTCAAAATGAGTTAAATTATGTTGTTATTAAAATATATCTTAATTGGTGTGTTGCATTTTGAAACCTGTTTGAACATTAGCAATAGTGCTAGCACTAGTCTAGTTTCTATCTCATTTCATGATTTTGTTACAGTTGTGCTATGATTTCCTCACAAAATGGAATTTTCTATGCCTTCTTTATTTCCTTCCTTGTTCATCTGATCTTAATTTGATGGTACTCTTTATTTGATTCTTCATAACAGAGTTGTGCATTCTGATATGTAGAGTTTGTGACAAACTGTCACAAAGCCTAATTCTCTGTATTATAGTTTGCTGTTGGGAATGAATTAATATATACTAGTTTGTATAAACCTAAACATATAACTCAGTAAAGTGACAGCTTTTAGCTTAGAAAGCTCTATTAAGGCAGAATTTATCCAAAAAGCTATAAAAATTCAGGATATGTATAGGGTAGAAGGTAATTATTTACTCTGTTTCAGTATCCAAGATCTGTTCTTTAGGACAGATTGAAAAACAACTTTTCCATAGTTGATGGGAACTCTGCCTGAAAGGGATAAAAATATTTGATGATCAAGAAGATAAATTCATTATGGAGGAAAAACTGTCTAAAGGTTATTTCAGATGACCTCTGATGCCAGTGTCAGAATACTCAGAACTAGTAGCCTGTGTTGATTGAGATTAGTATGGCACTTCTGTGTTTCTAAATAGTTCATCTACAAAATGGCAGTGATCACTTCCTGTTCTTTCACAACTGGCTCTTTCTCTAGATTCCCTTTAAATGACTTAATTTTTGGCATTCTGGTATCTGATTTGTTAATTTGGTTATAATTCCAGTGTTTTATACATGAAGGAATTTCTAAGAACCAATTGGTTTAAAGGGCTTTAATAGTTTTGGAGTACTTTGACAGTAATAAACCATTACTTTCAAACTAAAATATAGTATCTCAGATTTTAAACTCAGTGCTTTTTAAAAAATATTTTTTGCCGTGATGAGAAACCTGGGACTTTGCATATGATAAGGGTATATTATAGAATAGAGACTTTTAGAGAATTTTGGAATTATTTGTTAACACAGAAATAAGTAAGTATAACCCGGTATATACATGATATTTGGTCTCATTATGAAAGAAATTGGTTAGTTATTAGATAACAGAAAGACTTGATGCTTTTAACTAAGTAATCCACACAAAAAATGTTAGCAAATCTTACCAAAAGCAAAAGAATTATTCTAGTGCCTTCAAGTAGACCAAGGCAAGCTTCTCCACTAGTAAAATACTGGGTGTCAGTCAAAAAGGAAAAAAAAAAAAGGAAAAGAGGAAATATTTTATTTTGAAAAGAAAATGTGTTGTAGGGAAATTGGTTAGCAGGAAGAAATTGTATTTCTTTGTTTGCATGACATTTTTGATCGAACTGATTATACATGCTAATATATTGTACACTGGTTAGAAATAGCCACTATCTTTTATGGCTAGGATAGTTTTAGAGAAAAATACAGGGAATTTGCTTAGCATGAACAAGGCTGTGGATTTGATCCTCAGCGTCAAAAAGAAATTGATGCGTGAATTTTTGTTTTTGTAGTGTGTGCTAATTTGGCAACTTTAAGTTTCATAACTACTTATTACTATGGTAAAATGTATACAAACCTCTGAACAATAGAAAATAATTGTCAAATGAATTTTTTTCCACATGGTTGAATAAAGTAGGTATTATTTCTTGTTTAATATCAGATATAATATTGGTGCTGCTTTTTTTTTTAAGTTTAGTGGTTTTAGTATTGGAATAAGGTTGGATTTTTTTTTTTTTTTACCTATAAGCAGAAACAAATGGGATTTGTGAAATTGTTTATTTATGCCAACAGAAATGGACTTTGTTTGGAAGTTCCTGCTTTGAGAACTTTAGGAATCAACTTTAATTTTTATTGGATTTGGAATATAGATTTTTTTTGTGTGTGTGTGCTGGTCCTGGGACTTGATGTTAGAACCTGTTCTCTCCTTTGTCTTTTTGTTTATAGCTGGTGCTTTACTACTTGAGTAGCATTTCCACTCTGGCAATTTGCTTGTAAACTAGAATTAGAATCATGTAGACTTTTCTGCCCAAGCTAGTTTCTTTTCTTTTTTTTTTTTTTTTTTTGCCAGTCCTGGGCTTGAGCTCAGGGCCTGAGCACTGTCCTTGGACTTTCTCAAGGCTAGAGCTCTACCACTTGAGCCTCAGCACAACTTCCGGCTTTTTTCTATGTATGTGGTACCAAGGAATCGAACCCGGGTCTTCATGCATGCTAGGCAAGCACTTTAACCACTAGGCCAAACTCCCGGCCCTGCCCAAGCTAGTTTCAAACTGAGACCCTCTAGATCTCAGCCTTTGGAGATATTTTTGTTGTTGTTATTCTGATACTGGGGCTTGAACTCAGGGCCTAGGTGCTATCTCTGAGTTTCTGTTTGCATGCTAGGTGAATACTACCACTAGATCAAACTCCTGGCCACTCTGAGAGAGAGGTGGGGGGTGGGAGAGAGGGAGAGGGAGAGAGGGAGAGAGGGCGAGCGGGCGAGCGCGGGAGTGTGCATGCAAGTGAGCGAGTGCATTTATGAATTATGGGGCTTGAACTCTGTGCCTGGGCATTGTCCCTGAACTCTTCAATTCAAGGTTAGTGCTCTACCACTTGAGCCACGTAGCATTTCAGTTTTCTGGTGGTTAGTTAATTGGAGAGGAGTCCCACATGCCTTTGCTGGCTTTGAACCATGATCCTCAGATCTCAGCCTCTTGAATAGCTAGGATTACAGGCATGAGCCATATGGCTGCTCCCCAAAGATTTTTAAATATGGGTAATCTTTTAAAAATTTACAATAAATCTGGGCTCAAGCCTATAATCCTACCTACTCAGGAGGAGATCAAGAGTATTGTTCAAGGCCAGTCCAGGCAAAATGTTGGAGAGATTACATTTGGGGGGAAGGTCAGGAGTTTGGCCTAGAGATAGAGTGCTTGCCTAGCATGCACGATGACTCACTCGGGTTTGATTCCTCGGTACCACATACAAGGAAAAAAGCTGGAAGTGATGCTCTGGCTCTCTCAAGTGGTAGAGGGATAGCCTTGAGAAAGTCCAAGTACAGTGCTCACTCCTTGAGTTCAAGCCCCAGGACTGGCAAAAAAAAAAAGACCCAGTGTCAAGCCTTGCTCCCCTAGTTGCTGTGATGTGTGTCTGTTGTCCCAGCTATTGGTAAATGCAAATACAAGACCTAGTGTCAGGGCTGGGAGTGTGGCCTAGTGGTAGAATGCTTGCCTAGCATACACAATGACCTGGATTCGGTTCCTCAGCACCACATACACTGAAAAAGTCAGAAGTGGTGCTGTGGCTCAAATAGTAGAGCTCTAGCTTTTTTTTTTTTTCCTCCAGTCCTGGGCTTGAGCTCAGGGCCTGAGCACTGTCCTTGGACTTTTCTCAAGGCTAGAGCTTTACCACTTGAGCCTCAGCACCATTTCTGGCTTTTTTCTATGTATATGGTACTGAGGAATCGAACCCGGGTCTTCATGCATGCTAGGCAAGCACTCTACCACTAGGCCAAATTCCCAGCCCTAGAGCTTTAGCTTTGAGAAAGCCGAAGGACAGTTCCCAGGCCCTGAGTTCCAGCTCCAGGACTGGCAAAAAAAAAAAAAAAAAAAAAAGGCCCAGTGTCAAGCCTGCTCTCCATATAAATTGCAAGACCCTATTAAAAAGATAAGAAAAACACAAAAGAATTTCATGACTCAAGTTATAGAATACAAGCCTGTAAAACACAAAGCTGTTAGTTCAAATTCTAGTACTGCCCTAGCCCTACCTCCCCAAACCTAAAAAATTTATTAACCTCACAATATTTTACACTCCAATTAATATAAACAACCAGATTAATGAGGCCCTGAGTTTATACCCCAGTACCCCCCCCCCCCCCCCCACACACACATATTTTTTTTTGCCAGTCCTGGGCTTAAGCTCAGGACCTGAGCACTGTCCTTGGATTTTTCTCAAGGCTAGAACTCTACCACTTGAACCTCAGCACCACTTCTGCCTTTTTCTAAGTATGTAGTACCAAGGAATCGAACCCGGTTCTTCATGCATGCTAGGCAAGCACTCTACCACTAGGCCAAACTCCTGACCCATATATTTTTTTTCATATATTTTTATTGTAATTAATAGAAGGGTTACATGATATTTGCCAGATAGATAGTGCATTAATTCCCATATATTGATACCCTTTCACATGTCTTGGTCCCCATTTCCCTCCCCTCCACCCCCACCCCTCATCTTGTTTTCCCCGTTCCCTATCCAATTACAAATAACCAAATACAAATATATCTGATATATCAGGTAACAAAGTGAGATAGTGTAACAATATGAGATAACCAAGGGACAGCAAAAGTGATGAGTGATAACATAGTACCTTAAGAACAACAATCATTAATTATATGGCTTACGTTTACATCATATTTTAAATGACAAGTTTAACAAACAAGTGTTCAAGGAGGGAATCTCTAATTACAATCACTGGGACTTAGTATTTAGAACTTAATCAAAATTAGGCTAAGGGTTGTATGTCATAGAAACATATTAATTTGGCCGGGAATTTGGCCTAGTGGTTAAAGTGCTTGCCTAGCATGCATGAAGACCCGGGTTCGATTCCTTGGTACCACATATATAGAAAAAGCTGGAAGTGGTGCTGAGGCTCAAGTGGTAGAGTACTAGCCTTGAGAAAGTCCAAGGACAGTGCTCAGGCCCTGAGCTCAAGCCCAGGACTGGCAAAAAAAAAAAAAGAAAAAAAAAGAAACATATTAATTTATGAAATAAAACATATCTGTAGAGTCATAGGTTTTTATGTCTATATAGTTATGTTTGTGTTTCCATTACCATGTCCATAGCTTTGGGTATGCAGTTATTGAATCCTCGCTCTTGTACTCTTTGGATTTAATAGCCACATATTAAGGATACCATGCGCCTTTTGTTCCTTAGGTCTTGACTTGTCTCACTCAACATGATTTGCTCTAGATTCATCCACTTCCCTGCGAATGCCATTATTTTATCTTGTCTGTTGGCTGTGTAGAATTCCATTGTGTATATATACCACATTTTCTGTATCCATTCATCTGCAGTAGGGCATCTGGATTGTTTCCATCGCCTGGCTATTGTGAATAGTGCAGAGATGAACATAGCTGAGCAGGTGTCTTTATAATATTCTGGGTCATGCTGTTCAGGATAGATGCCCAGAAGTGGTATGGCGGGATCATAGGGAAGGTCTGACCCATATTTTTAAGATGGATGGGAATTTAGCTTAGTGATTGAGCACTTGGCCATAGCATTCACAAGGCCCTTAATGCTATCCTAGTACTACAGAACAGATAAATATATGTCACTGCTGAATAATTGTGAAACTACATGTCTTTCTGCCTGAGCTGGAGGTCTTTCATGTGTGTATGTGTATACTGGGGCTTGAATTCAGAGCTTTATGCTCTTATCTTTTTGTGTGTGTGTTTGGATCTTGTGGCTTAAACCCTGCCAGAGCTCTGTCCGGGAGCTCTTCTGCTCAAGGCTTCCACCCATGGGCCTGGGTGTTGTCCTTTAGCTCTTCAGCGTTAGTCTACTTCCCTACCCTTGACTCAAGCCCCACTTCTCATTTTCTAGAGGTTAATTGGAGATGAAAAAAATCTGATGCTTTTGTGCTGGGCTGGCTTTGAACCTTGATCCTCAGATCTCAGCCCTCCGGAGTAGCTAGGATTACAGGCGTAAGCCACCACATCTGCTCTTACCATTTTTGCTGAAAGCTGGTACTCTGCCATTTGAGCCACATCTCTACCTCCAAAACTAGAGGTCTTTATATTCAAATTTTATCAGTCACTTTTTTTTGGGGGGGGCAGACTCACTTCTGGCTTTTTCTGTGTATGAGTTACTGAGGAACCCAGGGCTTCAGTCATACTAGGCAAGCACTCTACCACTAATCTGCATTATCAAACTTACTTTTTTTTTCTTACACTGGAGATACAACCTAAGGCCTTGCCCATGAGCACTCTGGTAACGTTTAATTATATTCTCAACTGAATCACTCTTTGATTTGGTGATTCCATTGTTCCTTACACCAAATTATAAATGATAACTATCTTAAAGTATTAAATAGAAATTTCTTTCCATATTTAGTACGTAACTGTCTTAAAGAACATGCTTCAATTAACCTCTAGAAAATGGGAAGTGGGGCTATGCTTCTGGCAGGATGGTAGCCTTGGGCTGTAGAGCTCCAGGGACAGTGCCTCTGGCCCAGAATTCAAGCCCCACGACCCACAAAACAACAACAACAAAAAACCACATTTGAGCCACTACTACACAGCCAGCCACTTAAATTTTTAAAATTTTTTATTTCTATGTACTGATGTTATCAACATAGGATAACTTAAGACTTAGGCTTTGTTGCCAGGCATTGGTGTGGCTCCTGACTATAATACTAGCTGCTCAGGAGGCTGAGATTTGAGGATTGTGGCTGGAAACCAGTCTGGGCTGGGAAGCTTGAGAGACTATTATCTCCACTTAGTTACTTGAGCTGTGGCTCAAGTGATCTAGTGATGAATGCTTACTTTGAGTACTCAGGGACATTGCCCAGGCCAGGAGTTCAGGCTCCAGGACTGGCAGAAAAAAAGATTTGAGAATAAATACATATAGCAATTTGGTGCTAGGTTTCTCAACCATGGTGGCGTCATATTTTGGATGGGAAAGTTTATTTATTTATTTATTTTTTCCAATCCTGGGCTTCAACTCAGGGCCTGAGCACTGTCCTTGGACTTTCTCAAGGCTAGAGCTCTACCACTTGAGCCTCAGCACCACTTCCGGCTTTTTTGTATGTATGTGGTACCAAGGAATCGAACCTGGGCCTTCATGCATGCTAGGCAAGCACTTTAACCACTAGGCCAAACTCCTGGCCCCGGGAAAGTTTATTGTTATGGGGATCTGGGCTGTACATTTTAGGTTTATTTTGTTTTCCTAGCTTTTTACCAGTGCTGCTAATATTAATACCTTCAGTACTGACAATCAAAAACTCCCTTGCTCTGGGAACTGATGGCTCAAGCTTGTAATCCTATGTACTTAAGAGACTGGGATCTGAGGATCATGGTTCAAAGCCAGCCCAGGCAGACAACTCCTAGAGACTCTTGTCTCCAGTCAGCAAAAAGCTGGAAGTGAGGTGTGGCTTACGTTACAGAGTACCAGCCCTGAGTGAAAAAAACAAGCTGAGGCCCTGAGTTCAAGCCCTGGTCCCTACACACACAAAAATGCCTCTGAACATCGCCTAATTGTGTGAGGAACCAAATCACTCCTAACTAAAAACACTGATTTAGCTGGGTGTAGTGGCTCACGCCTATAATCCTAGTTATAGGCTGAGATCTGAGGTTCAGAGCCAGCCCAGGCATTAAAGAACACGAGATTCTTATCTCCAATTAACCTCCAGAAAACAGAAAGTGGGGCTGTGGCTCTAGGGTTAGGGCAGTATCCTTGAGCTGTGGAGCTCAGGGATAACTATACCCAGGCCCAGAGGTAGGCTGTAGCCTTGAGATGAGGAATTCTGAGACAGCGCCCAGGTCCAGAGTTTCAACCCCATGACTGACAAAAACAAAACACACTGATATATAGTGGATGTTGAGTTGGCCAGTAGAATGTAAAAGAGCAAGCTTTGTGATACAGGGAAGGTAGACTTGAGGGTATGGATATGAGATTTTATATGGGTTTTGAAAAATGTAGAACTACATACCTTAGAACATGGATGATCACTATCCAAAAGGGTTGGCTGTAAGTTTATGTGGTTTGGGAAGATACTTGGTAAAAATGTGAGCTTTTTTACTCAAGTTTAGTGTGCTACCACTTTGAGTCACAACTCTACTTCTGGCTTTTTGGTGAGTAATTGGAGATAAGAGTCTCATGGACTTTCCATCCCTGCTGGCTTCAAATTACTTGATTCTCAGATCTTAGTCTACAGAGTAACTAAGATTATAGGTGTGAGCCATGAGTGCCAGTCTTGGCTGCATTCTAACTTTACATTATTGCCCAGCACATAACTTCTCTGCCTATACTTAGGATGTCTTTGTAATCCCTTCTGGCTTTATCCCCTATTCTGTTGTTGTTGGTCTTGGGAGCTTTTTTTTTTTTGCCCGCCTGGGCTTGAGCTCAGGGCTTGAGTACTGTCCTTGGACTTTCTCAAGGCTAGCACTCTACCACTTGAGCCTCAGCACCACTTCCGGCTTTTTGCTATGTATGTGGGGTACCGAGGAATCGAACCCCGGTCTTCGTGCATGCTAGGTAAGCACTCTACCACTAGGCCAAACTCCCGGCCCCCAGTCTTGGAGCTTTAAGTCTGAGTCTGGGCAACTGGGCACCTGGGCAATGTCCCTGAGCTCTTCAGCTCAAGGCTACCATGCTACCCCTGGGCCACAGCGCCTCTTCCGGTTTTCTAGTTAATTGGAGAGAAGAGTCTCACCGTCTTTAGTGTCCTGGCTAGCTTTGAACTTCAATCCTCAACTCTCAGCTTCCTGAGTAGCTAGGATTACAGGCATGAGCCACTGTGTCTGGTTTAGGACTCTTAAGTTTTGTATTCCTCCTTTTTATTTTATTTAAAAATTTTTTCTTTGTCAGTCATGGGACTTGAACTCTGGGCCTAGGCGCTGTGCCTGAGCTCTTTAGCTCAAGGCTAGCGCTCTACCACTTCTGGTTTTCTGTTGGTTGATAAGAGATAAAAGTCTCACAGACGGGGCTGGGAGGCTCAAGTGGTAGAGCTCTAGCCTTGAGAAAGCCCAAGGACAGTGCTCAGGCCCTGAGCTCAAGTCCAGGACTGACAAAAAAAAAAAAAGTCTCACAGACTTTAGTCCCTGGTCTGGTTTTGAACTGTGATCCTGAGATGTCAGCCTTCTGAATAGCTAGGATTATAGGTGTGAGCCACTGGCCCCCGGCTGTATGCCTCCTTTTTAAAGTGACTAGTTTAGGACATTTAGCACCACTTGTTCATTGGACCCACATTAAATTTTTATTTTTTTATTTATATTTTTACCAGCTATGGGGCTTGAACTATAGCACCACTTTCTTCTTTTTCTGTGTATATGGTACTGAGGAATTGAACCCAAAGCTTCATTCATGCTAGGTAAGCAGTCTACCACTAGCCTACATTCCCGGACAGCCCTCATTGAATTTTTTTTGTTTTTGAGTTTATATTTTGGTTCTTTTAAAGATATAACAGATAAGGGACATAATTGGAAAACACAGATATTTATGTAATTTTTTATAATCTTAGAAAGCCAATTAAGGCAAGAGTTTTGTTTATCAATACATTTTTTTTTTAATTAAAAAAAAGAAATAGGCTAGGAGTTTGGCCTACTGGTAGAGTGCTTGCCTAGCATGCACAAAGACCCAGGTTCGATTCCTTGGTACCACATACATAGGAAAAAAGCTGGAAGTGGTGCTGAGGCTCAAGTGGTAGAGCTCTAACCTTGAGAAAGTCCAAGGACAGTGCTCAGGCCCTGAGCTCAAGGCCAGGACTGACAAAAAAAAAAAAAAAGACCCAGATTCAATTCCTCGGTACCACATACATAGAAAAAAAAAAAGCCAGAAGTGGTGCTGTGGCTCAAATGGTAGAGCTCTAGCCTTGAGAAAGCCTAAGGACAGTGCTTAGGCCCTGAGTCCAAGCTACAGGACTGGCAAGTAAATAAATAAATAAATAAATGTATATATGTATGTATGTATGTATGTATGTTAGAATTCAACAAAAAGTTGATATTTAAAAAAAAAATTATGGTCGGGGTATAGTATAGAGGGGTTACAGTTACATTCACCAGATAGTAGGTACATTACTTCTAACACATTGATACCCCTTCTCATGTTTTTGTCTCCATTTCTCTCTCCTCACTCTCTCATTGAATTTTTAAAGGTTCTGAAATGTTGGCTAGCGGCCACTAATCATAGAGAAATTGACAGCAAGCTAGGACAATTACTTGTAAAACTATGAGATGCTGGACACCAGTGACTGAGACCCGAGGATTATGCTTCAAAACCAGCCTGGGCAGGAAAGTCCAGAATATTATTTATCTCCCATTACCACCAAAAATCCAAAAGTGGAGCTATAGCTCAAGTGGTAGAGCACCAGTACTGAGCAAAAAAGTTCAAGGACAGCACCTGGGCCCTGATTTCAAGCCCCTTTACCTAGATTAATAACTAAACAAGCAAACAGGTAAATAAAGCTACAAGAAGTACAAGTATAGCACAAGTCTACAGACTTAGATAAGTCTTGAGGTTGTTTCTTTACATTAGACTACAACTGGAAAGGAGCATCGAGATAATATTAGGTGACACCCCCCACCTCCTACCATGCAGAAGCTATGGGGAATTTGTTTGGGTTACAGTAGGTCTGTGAACTTCTTAAGACTGTATTGGTTTTATTTATTCATACATAGGTGCATTTTTCTAGGTTTGGAACCCATAACGTAGTTGGATTTTCAAAGGTGATTTAAGAATTATTAAAAATCTTGGGCCAGGAGTTTGACCTAGTGGTAGAATGCTTGCCTAGCATGCACAAAGACACAGGTTCAATTCCTTGATACCATATACATAGAAAAGCCAGAGGTGGTACTGTGGCTCAGGTGGTAGAAAGCCTTGAGGAAAGCACAAGGACAGTGCTCAGGCCCTGTGTTCAAGCCCAAGGACTGACCCCCCCCCCAAAAAAAAAAAGAATTATTAAAAATCTTAAAGAAGTGAGGACTCAATAACTGCATACCCAAAGCTATGGACATGGTAATGGAAATATAAACATAACTATATAGAGGTAAAAACCTATGACTCTATAGACATGTTTTATTTCTTAAATTAATATGTTTCTATGACATCCAAACCCTTAGCCTAATTTTGATTAAGTTCTAAATACTAAGTCCCAGTGATTGTAAATAGAGATTCCCTCCTTGAACACTTGTTTGTTAAACTTGTCATTTAAAATATGATGTAAAAATCAACATTAATAAATTCTTAAAAAAATCTTAAAAATATTAAATCTTTAAGTAATTGTACCAAGAGGTTTCAATTCAAGACAGAAAAGGGATGACTTATGTAGTCACTGCTATTCATGATAACGTTAAGTCAGCAAGAAAATGTTTTCCATGTGCATTTTCTTATAAACGGTACATAAGACTGTGGTTGGGAGCATGGCTTAATGGTAGACTGCTTGCTTAGCTTGCATGAAGCCCTGGGTTTGATTCCCTGGTACCACATACATAGAAAAAGCTGCAAGTGGTGCTGTGGCTCAAGTGGTAGAGCATTAGTTTTGAGGAAAGCGCAAGGATGGTACCCAGGCCCCAAGTTGAAACCCCAGGACTGCCCCCCCCCAAAAAAGACCATTTTAAAAATTCACTTCTTTATTTTCTAAAAGTTATTTATTTTGCCAGTGCTGGGGCTTGAACTCAGGAACTGAGCACTGTCCTTGGGCTCTCTCAAGGGAAGGGCTCTACCACTTGAGCCACAGCATCATTTCTGGCTTTTTCTTTTTTCTTATATTTCTTTTTTCTTTCTTTTTTTTTTTTTGTCCTGGGATTTAAACTCTGCCTGGGCGCTGTCCCTGAGCTCTTCAGCTCAGTGCTTGCGCCCTACCCCTGAGCCTGGGCACTGTTCCTGAGCTCTTCCGCTCAAAGCTGGCTTTGAACCTTGATCCTCGGATCTCAGCCTCCTGAGTAGCTAGGATTACAGGCATGAGCCACTGCACCCAGCCTCAAATTAAATGTTTTTTTTTTTTTTTTTTTTTTTGCCAGTCTTGGGGTTGGACTCAGGGCATGAGCACTGTCCTTGTTGTTGTTGTTTTTTTCCCCCTCAAGGTTAGAGCCTCAGCTTTTTTCTATGTACGTAGTACTGAGGAATCAAACCCGGGTCTTCGTGCATGCTGGGCAAACTCCCAGCCCCTCAAATTAACTATTTTTAAACGAACAATTCATTAGCATGTGGTTGATTCGCAGTGTTGTATACTCTGTGTGTGTGTGTGTGTGTGTGTGTGTGTGTGTGTGTGTGTGTCTGTGTGTCTGTGTCAGTGTCAGTGTCAGTGTCTCATGGGGGCTTGAACTTGGGCTTGGGCGCTGTCCCCGAACTTTCCCTGAACTCTTCAGCTCAAGGCTACAGCCCTACCTCTGGGCCTAGGGGTTGTCCATGCATACTTTAGCTCAAAGCTACCACCGTACCTTTGAGCCAAGCCCCACTTCCCTTTTTCTAGAGGTTAATTGGAGATAAGAGTCTCAGGTCCTTTTGTGCAGGGCGGACTTTGAACCTTGATCCTCAGATCTTAGCCTCCTGAGTAGCCAGGATTGCAGATGTGAACCTGGCAGTTTCATCCTTATATTGGTTCATCCTTATATTGGTTCATCCTTATATTGGTTCTCCCCTTTATGCTGTAGGAAATTCTCTCCCTTCTCTTTCCTCTACATTTGGGGATTAAATCTAGGGCCTTGGTTATGCTAACAAGTACTCTTATCTAGCACTGAGCTACATTCACTGGCATACTGCTGGCCCATTTTTGAGATCTGTTCCGCTCCAGGTCTTCAAGCCCTAGATTTGATTCCTCAGCACCATACACACATATCACACACATGCATGTGTACCATATAGATAGAAAAAGCCTGAAGTAGTGAGGTGACTCAAGTGGTAGAGTGCTAGCCTTGAGAAAGCCCAAGGGTAGTGCTCAGCCTGAGTTCAAGCCTAAGGACTGGGGGAAAAAAAAGAAAGCAAGCAAGCTGGTAATTGTGGTACCTCAGACCTGTGTCTGAAAAGCAATTTTACATTTTTCCAGTTGGTATGTTCCTGAGAAGCAGAAGTTGATTTCAAATCTATATATATTATTTCATAAACATTTTGATTGTGTTCTGTGAAGACATGAAATAGTAACATGTTCATTATGAATATAGACCTGTGTCTTTATGCATCCTGGATAAATTAAGTTGTATATCCTTAATATGTTTGTTTGGTTATTTATCAGAATAGTTTGTCCCAAGTATAGGAGTTTCTAAAAATGAACTCATTAAGTTAGTTTGTGATTACCTAGTTTAATAAAATTAAACATTAATATACCTAGTACCTCAGTAGTAAAGAGCCATTGCTTTATCTTAGGAAAAAATAGTATCATTTAGAATAATTGCACATTATTCTTTCATGAAAACAGAGCTGTTATTTTTATAGGCATAATTACTATTATGATAATATAAATGATTCACTGAATGGAAGTTATAGTTTAAAGAAGTTTGCTTGGCTTACTGGTATTCCTTATTGGCATTTTAAAAGCCTGAAGCTTGTTTATTTATCTACTTTTATGAGATTGTCTCACTATCTAGTCTTGAAGTCATGATCTTCCTGTTTCGAGCTAGAATTATAAGTATACCATCATGCTTGGCTAACTGGATATCTAGCTGGCTTGTGTGGCACTCTGCCACTGAAGCTATACCTCCAGTTCTGATTTTTTGGGTTTTTTGTTTTGTTTTGTTTTTGTCTTTTTTAGTTGCTCGTGGGGCTTGAACTCTGGTCCTGGGTGATGTTCCTGAGCTCTTCTGCTGAAGGCTACTGCCCTACCCCTTGATCCACAGTACCATTTTTGGTTTTTTGGTGGTTAATTGGAGATAAGAGTCTCTAGGACTCATGGTTTTGAACCATGATCCTCAGATCTCAGCCTCCTGAGTAGCTAGGATTACAGGTGTGAGCCACTGTGCCTGGCCTCCAATTCTAGTTTTTGCTGGTTATTTTGGAGTCCTGTAGACTTTTTTTTTTAGGGTTGGCTTCAAATGGCAATCCTTTAGCTCTTAGCCTCCTGAGTAGTTAGGATTTCGGGCCTTTTTTTCAATTTGTGTATTGTAGAAAATGTTGATACAAAACTGAGCTGCTCACTATATTGAGAAACATGGACAATCATAGTTGCTATTAAATAACAACTGCCAAATCACACACTACACTATGTAAGTAAAGACAGTGTAACATTTGCCAAGGAAAGGGAAGAAATACTAGCCATTGCAATAAAAAGATTGACATCTAATTCTCCTTGCTCAGAAAATATCTTTATATAGAATTATGATGAGGCTGGGAATGTGGCCTAGTGGTAGAGTACTCACTAGCATTCATGAAGCCCTGGATTTAGTTTCTCACCATACACAGAAAAGAGCTGGAAGTGATGCTGTGGCTCAAGTGGTAGACCACTAGCCTTGAACCCCCATGGACAGTGCCCAGGCCCTGAGTTCAAGCCCCAGGACTGGCAAAAAGATAAAGTAAAATAAAATTATGAGTGTCTTCTTTATCTTACTTTGAAGTTGTGCTTTCCTAATAAAGACAATTGTAGGAAATACCTATTTTATTGGTTTATATTAGTTATACATTGGGTGGGAAGTCATCTACATCTCCACACAGGCTTATATTGTTGTATTCCAATTATTTTTATCACCTCTATTATACTCCTTGCTCTCGTCCCCCTAAGAAATAGCATTCTCAACAGGTTTCTTTTTCCTTTTTGCCAATCCTAGGGCTTGAACTTAGTGCCTGGGCACTGTCTTTGTGCTTTCTCTACCATGTGAGCCACAATACCACTTCCGGCTTTTTCTGTGTAGGTCAGGAATTGAACCCAGGGCTTCATGCATGTGAGGCAAGCATGCTACCACTAGGCTATACTCCTGGCATCCCGCCCTCCCTTTAGTTTTTTTTCTTTTTGGTGGGTCATGGGGCTTGAACTCGGCCTGGGGCGCTATCCCTGAGGTCTTCAGCTCAAGACTACCACCCTACTCACTTCCTGTTTTCCAGTGATTAATTGGAGATAAGCATCTCTGGGACTTTAGTGCCGGGGCTGGCCTTGAATTGCACACCTCAGATCTCAGCCTCCTGAGTAGCTAGGATTACAGGTGTTAGCCACCCTGTCCAGTGTGATTTATTTATTGGCCAGTCCTGGTACTTGAACTCAGGGCCTGAGCACTGTCCTCAGGCTTTCTCAAGGCTAGGGCTGTACCACTTGAGCCACAGCACCATTTCTGGCTTTTATTTTATTTTATTTTATTTGTGAGTCATGGGGCTTGAACTTGGCCTGGGCCCTGTCTCTGAGCTCTTCTGCTCTAGGCTACTGACCTACCTCTGGGCATGGGCATTTTCCCTGAACTCTTCAACTCAAGGCTACTGCCTTACCCTTGAGCCAAGCCCCACTTCCCTTTTTCTAGAGGTTACTTGGAGATAAGTCTCAGGTCTTTTTGTGTGCCAGGCCTGGCTTTGAACCTTGATCCTTAGATCGCAGCCTCCTGAGTAGCTAGGACTACAGGCACGAGCCACCTTGCCAGCCACTTTTTATTTTTATATAAATGATCTATTATAACAGTATTTAACCTCTTTTATCCTCCCACCAGCATAACTCCTTCCTGCTAGTCCCTGCCCACCTTCACATTCTGTTTCTCTCCCACCCCAGTTGAATGGCAGCTTTTGAGTTTCTCTGTGCTGCTTTTTTTCTTTCCATTTTCCCCTCGCCTCCCGAGTAATCTCTTAGCTTGATTCATGTTCTGTGTTGATATAAGTAACTTAAGTATGTATATATTTATAATTATATACATGACCATGAGTATGAATATCTTTTAGGTCTAGGTTTCACATTTAACTGAAATATAAGATTGTTTTTTGAGCTTGAATTATCTTACTCAGTATGGGATATCCATCCTCTAGTTGCATCCATTTTCCTATGAATGACATTTATTTTTGTGACTTTTGTTTTTTAATGCTGTGTTATATTCCATAGTGTGTGTGTGTGTGTGTGTGTGTGTGTGTGTGTGTGTGTGTACACATATCGATGTCGATATACAGCATCTACTTTATTCACTTATCTGATTTGGGCACCTCAGTTGATCACAGTGTTGTGATAAAAATGGATCTGCAGGTATCTTTCTTAATGTATTGATACACTCTTCTTCAGCTATATGCCCAACAGATAAGTGGGATCAAAAGATAGATGTCTTTTAGCTTTTTATGCTTATTTATGTTTTTTGCCAGCCCTTGCTTTGAATTCAGGGCCTGAGCACTGTCCTTGGGCTTTCTCAAGGCTAGAGCTCTACTACTTGAGCCACAACACCACTTCTGGCTTTTTCTATGTATTTGGTACTGAAGAATTGAACCTGGGACTTCGTGCGTGCTAGGCAAGCACTCTACCACCAGGCCAAACTCTTGGCCTATCTTTTAGCTTTTATGGTATCTCCATCCTGAGAAAATGCCTAATGTTGTGTCATTTATAGTATTACTTGTCACAACTTTTCTACATTGACTAGTGATAATTGACTGTGTATGCTTGCACATGTGTGCTGGTTCTGGAGCTTGAACTCAGGGCCCAGGTGCTGTTCTTGAACTTTTGTACTCAGGCCACTGCTCCACCTCTGGCTTTTTTGGTAGTTACAGATAAGGGCCTTATGGACTTTTCTGTCCAGGATGTCAGATCTCAGACTCCTGAGTAGGATTATAGGCATGAGCCACCAGTGCCAGCAGAAAGTATTCTTAGAATCTAAAACTGAACAAGAATTCCTTTCTAGAGAGGCATGGCGGCTTACACCTGTAATCCTAGCTGCTCAGGAGGCTGAGATCTGAGGATCAAGGTTCAAAGCCAGCCTGGGCACAAGAAGACCAGAGATTCTTATCTAGAGATTCTTAGCTCTATGGTAGGTCAGTAGCCTTGAGCTGAAGAGCTCTGGAACAGCGCTCAGGCCTAGGGCTAGGCCCATTTCATGCCCCGTGACCCACACAAAAAAAATCCTTCCTCCCTTTCTCCCTTCTTCCCATTCTCCCTCCTTTTTCCTTCCTCCTTTTCTCTTTTCCCCTTTCCCTCCTCTCTTGTCCTCTTTAATTTTGCAGGGCTATGATACAATTCAAGGTCTTGAGTATAAGGCAAACTTTCTATGAAAAGGTTTGCTCTCAAGCCCTATCAATGTAGTTTATACAAGGAAGAATCAATTAAATTCATGGTACATTAATTTGAGACTATATATATGTATATATGTATATGTGTATATATATATTTTTATTATTATTATTATTTATTTTTTTTTGCCAGTCCTGGGCTTGAGCTCAGGGCCTGAGCACTGTCCTTGGACTTTCTCAAGGCTAGAGCTCTACCACTTGAGCCTCAGCACCACTTCTGGCTTTTTTCTATGTATGTGATACCGAGGAACCGAACCCGGGTCTTCATGCATGCTAGGCAAGCACTTTAACCACTAGGCCAAACTCCTGGCCCCAGAAAGAGTTTTAAGCTATAGTAAAGACTAAAGATAACATTGTGGACCTGTGTGGCTACAAGCCTAGGACATCCAGCTTGACTGACAAGTACTTAAACTTCAGCTTGTACTTTGTCTAATCGTTGTGTTCATCAGGGTATAAGAGAAAGTCCATTTCTCAAATTGTTGTAAAAAATATTTAAGAAAACTTTGGATATGAGTGTCCAGCCCCAGGAACATTGAGTGCATTGGTAATGGTGTTTTTAATTTTCTTTTCTTTATTTTATTTATTTTTTTGCCAGTCCTGGGCTTGGGCTCAGGGCCTGAGCACTGTCCTTGGACTTTCTCAAGGCTTAGCACTCTACCACTTGAGCCTCAGCACCACTTCCAGCTTTTTTTCTATGTATGTGGTACCAAGGAATTGAACCCGGTCTTCGTGCATGCTAGGCAAGCACTCTACCACTAGGCCAAACTCCCGGCCTCTTTTCTTTATTTTTTGGCCAGTCATGGTGCTAGCACTCAGGCCTGAGCACTGTCCTTGGACTTTTCCCTCAAAACTAGTACTGTTCCATTTGAGCCACAACATCACTTACGGCTTTTTCTATGTATGTAGTACCAAAGAATTGAACCCAGGACTTTGTGCATGGCAGGCAAGCACTCTACCACTAGGCTAAACTCCCAGCTGAATGATTTGCCAGTCCTGGGCTTCAGCTCAGGGCTGAGCACTGTTATTGGGTTTTCTCAAGGCTAGAGCTACTTGAGCCTCAGCACCACTTCCAGATTTTTTCTATGTATGTGGTACCAAGGAATTGAAACCAGGTCTTCGTGCTGTTAGGCAAGCACTCTACCACTAGGCCAAACTCCCAGCCGAGTGAAAGTATTTTGAACTGGGCTTATAACTATATTTTCTTTTTTTGATTGTTATTATAAAAATGATATACAAAGGGACAGTTAACATATGTCAGGCAAAGTGTACTTTTCTTTTTGGACAGGAGCCTCCTTCCCTTGGTTTCTCCCAGGTTTTTGTTTGCTTTTTGTTTTGCCAGTTGTGGGGACTGAACTCAGGGCTTGAGCACTGTTCTTGGACACTTTTTGCTCAAGGCTAATGCTCTGCCACTTGAGGCACAGCACCACTTTCAGCTTTTTCTGTGTATGTGGTATCCAGGGCTTCGTGAACTTGAGGTGAGCACTCTACCACTAGGCTATGCTCCCCTGGCCCTGCTTTCTCTCAGGTTTTCCCTCCCATTCCTACTCACAAGTTGTATAGTTCATTTTCTTTCTTTCTTTTTTTTTTTTTTTTTGCCAGTCCTGGGCTTGAGCTCAGGACCTGAGCACTGTCCTTGGACTTTCTCAAGGCTAGAGCTCTACCACTTGAGCCTCAGCACCACTTCTGGCTTTTTTCTATGTATGTGGTACCGAGGAATCGAACCCGGGTCTTCATGCATGCTAGGCAAGCACTTTAACCACTAGGCCAAACTCCCGGCCCCTAGTTCATTTTCTTTTCTTTTTCCCCCTTTTTGGTGGATCATGGGGCTTGTATTCTAGGCCTGGGAGCTGAAGAATCAGCTCTTCAGCTCAAGGCTACCACCCTTTCCCTGGGCCTGGGTATTGTCCTTGGACTCTCAAGGCTACTGTCTTACTACAGTGCCACTTCTGGTTTTCTGGTGGTTAATTGGAGATAATATTCTCTGGAACTTCAGTTCCTGGGCTGGCTTTGAACTGAGATCTGAGGATCTCAGCTTCCTGAGTAGGTAGGATTACAGGCGTGAGCCACCGTGCCGTGCCTGGCTATATAGTTCATATTCAACATAGTATCTAGGCTTTAATTTAGAGCCTGCCTGGGTGCTGTCCATTAACTTGTTTGTGCTCAAGGCTAGTGCTCTACCACTAGAGCCACAGTGCCACCTCTGGTTTAAGTGATTAATTGGAGATAAGAGTCTCATGGTGACTTTTCTGCCTTGGCTGTCGATCAATTGGTCCTTAGATCTCAGCCTCCTGAGTAGTTAGGATTACAGGCATGAGCTACTAACACCTGGCTTGGAGCTCATTTTGATAAATATTATTACTATTATTATTATTTTACTGTTTTTTTTTTTTTATGGGTCATGGGGCTTGAACTCAGCCTGGGTTCTGTCCTTGAGCTCTTCAGCTCAAGGCTACTGCCCTAACTCTGGGCATGGGCATTTTCCCTGAACTCTTCAACTCAAGGCTACTGCCTTACCCTTGAGCCAAGCCCCACTTCCCTTTTTCTAGAGGTTAATTGGAGATAAGAGTCTCAGGTCCTTTTTTTTTTTTGTGCCCTGGCTAGCTTTGAACATTGATCCTCAGATGTCAGCCTCCTGAATAGTTAGGATTGCAGGAATGAGCCACTGTGCCCCGCTTGATAAGTATTATTTTGTTTCGTGACACATTCCCACTTTATAGTTTGACTTCTTTGAAAGTTAGGAGGATTAGTGGAAGGATGCTAACTTAGAAACATGAATGAAAACTGAAATCTGCTAAGGATATGGCTAAGTAATAGAGCACATTCTTTTTTTTTTTTGGCTAGTCTTGGGGCTTGAACTCAGGGCCTGGGCATTGTCTTTTAGCTCAAGGCTAGGTTCCCACTTGAGCCACAGCACCATTTCCAACTTTTTTCTGTGTATGTGGTACCGAAGAATCGAACCCAGGGCTTCATGCATACTAGGAAAGTACTCTATTCTCTAGGCCAAGCTCCTGGCCCTTGAATATGTACTTGATACTTTGAGTTTGATTACTAGCACTGCAACACTAGCACTTAGGAGGCTGAGGGAGGAGAATTGAGAATTTGAGTCCAGTCTGGGCTATCAAGCAAGGATCTGTCTTTTAAAAAAAAAAAAAAGAAGAAGAGGCTGGGAGTTTAGCCTAGTGGTAGAGTGCTTGCCTAGCATGCATGAAGACCCGGGTTCGATTCCTTGGTACCACATACATAGAAAAAAAAAGCTGGAAGTGGTGTTGAGACTCAATGGGTAGAGCTCTATCTAGCCTTGAGAAAGTCCAAGCACAGTGCTCAGGCCCTGAGCTCAAGCCCAGGACCAGCAAAAAAAAAAAAAAAAGGAAAAAGCAAAAGTGGCATGAAATTATATTCTCACAGTATACTAGTGAGTTAGTAGAACTGAATAGTAATAAGTACATTTGGAAGAATAAGATTTATAGACAGTTTGTGGGGCAGTATTCCTAAGTGCTAAGTAGAGAATGAGATTTAAAGGAATACAGCTTGAAAAAAATACTGAAAATCTGAAATGCTCTAAAATTTGAAAATTTGAGTGTAAACCTGAGGCCCAAAGTAGAAAATTCTATTCCTGACTTATATACTAGAGTCTGTCAAACACATTGTATAAAATCTTCATAGTATACAGAGATATATATGAGATGTAAATTTGTTTAAACTTCCTTGCCAGTCTTTTCTGAATCTGAAATTAGAAATATGTCATTCTAAGAATTACAAACCAGAGATAATCAGTCTGTAAATGTGCCATTAGCAAGGAATGAATTTCAGCAATGTAGATTGGCCCCTGATTGTGACAGCCATGAGAAATTAACCCTGAAAAAGACTGTAAAACTGGGAAGTTGTGGGCCATTTAAAGCCTTTGAGAAGATTGAGAGACTTTGGAGATTTTATATGATTGGAGAGATGCATTTGGAAGGGGTTTAGGAAACAAAATATATGGTTTCCACTATTTTAAGCAGAGAAGAAATTTGTCATGAGGCTGCTGCTTCTTCCTTTTCTTTCTTTCTTTCTTCTCCTTCTCTTCCTCCACTTCCTCCTCCTCCTCCTCGTCTTTCTTCTTCTTTCCTCTTTCTTGCCAGTCCTGGGACTTGAACTCAGGGCCTGGGCAATGTCTTTGAGCTTTTTCAAGTCTAGCACCCTTGGGCCACAGAATTACCTCTGGCCTTTTCTGTGTATGAGGTACCAAGGAATCAAACCCAGGATTTCATGTATGTTATGTAAGCACTCTACTACTAGGTCATACTCTGACCCCAAGAGGTTATTAAAATTGCTCACACACTTGAAAAGAAAATGTTGGGTAGCCCTGTGGTCTCTATATCAGGAATTAATTGACAGTCCTTATTAAGATACCACTCAGGTATTACACACCTATCATTTTTTCCAAGTTTGTGTCTTTTTTCACTCAAGATCCACAATTCTTAGCTGGGTGCTGGTAGCTCATGCCTGTTATCCTAGCTACACAGCAGACTAAGATCTGAGGATCACGGTGCAAATCAGTTGGGAAAGTTTGTTATACTCTTTTATCTCCAATTAACCAGTATAAAACCAGAAATGGTGCCGTGGCTGAAAGTGGTAGAGGGCTAGACTAGAGCTGAAGAGCTCAGGGGCAGCTCCTAGGCCCAATGTTAGTGGAAATCTGACATTGTTACTTACTAGCTGTTTGTTCATAAGATTGCTTTTGAGCCTTAAGTATAATTTAAGTATTTATTTTAAGGAAAGTAGTGAAAATTAAATAAGCAACATACCTGGAACATAATTAAGACTCAATGACTGTTTAGTTCCCTTACTAAACAGAAAAACAAGAGGAATACTTTTGTGTATGTGTATGTGTGTTAGTCCTGGGACTTGAACTCAAGGCCTAGGGTCTGCCCTAAGCTTTTTTGCTCAAGGCTAGCACTCTACCACTTGATATACAGCTCCACTTTGGGCTTTTAAAAAATGTTTGGTGGTTAATCGAAAATAAGAGTCTTGTGGACTTTCTTGTCAGAGCTGTCTTGAAACTGATTCTCAGATCTCAGTCTTCTGAGTCTGCTAGGATTATAGGCTCCTTAGCCTAGGGAGGAATTTGGTTTGGGGTTGCTAAAGAGAGATATCTGTTTTGTACTTTTAGCCCTATATACTTATTTTAGGACCTTCATGCCTTTATAATGTAGGATTTTTTTGGCACAGGGGGGTGGGGTCATGAGGCTTGAACTCTGGCCTGGGCCCTGTCCCTGAGCTATTCTGCTCAAGGCTACCACGCTACCCTTGAGCCATAGCCCCACTTCCTGTTTTCTAGTGACTAATTGGAAATAAGAGTCTCTCTTGGGCTTTGTATTACCTGGCTTTGTATTGCCCAAGCTGTCTTTGAACCTTGATCCTCAGATTTCAGCTGCCTAAGTAGCTAGGATTATAGGTGTGAGCCACTGCCCATCTAATTTAGGATTTTTATAAGAGATGTATTGAATTAGAAATTACTTTTAGAATTTTAAAATTACACCATTTATTTATTTATTCATTATTGCCAATCCTGTGGCTTGAACTCAGGGCCTGGGCACCGCTCTTGAGCTTTCTCAAAGCTATCACTCTACCACTTGAGGCACAGCACATTTCTGGCCTTTTCTGTCGATGTGGTACTGAGGAATCGAACCCAGGGCTTCATACATGCTAGGCAAGCACTTTACAACTAGGATATACTCTCAGCCCTAATGTTAATATTTTAAATGACCACTTTATAGTTGCTAAAGCTAAGAATTTAACCCTGGTACAATATGGACTAATCTGCTTTGTTTAGGTTTTCTATTGACATCTTTTTTTTGGGGGGGGGTGGTCATGGGGCTTGAACGATAGATTTGAAAGATAGATTTTAGATTCTAAGATCTAATCAATATACCAGATCTGTTGACAGTAAAAATTCTCTTTCTATCTTGTAATTTTGATGAACTGAGCTTTGAGAAAACTCAAAAGCTTTTGTTTCCCTGCTGCTGCCAAGCTATGGCAGAGGCTGAGGTCTGGGTATGCTTGAGATTTGACTTCACCTATAGTGCACAACCATGGCCCAGAAAAGCATTGCTGCTGGAGGTGTAATGGATGTTAATACTACTGTACAAGAGGTGGTGATGACTGCTTTCATTTGTGGTAGCTTAGCATGTGGAATCCACTAAGGTGCCAAAGGCTTAAACAAGCACCAAGTACATCTGTGTGTGCTTGCATCCAACTACAATGAGCCCATGTATGTCAAATTGGTGGAGGCCTTTGTGCTGAGCACCAAATCAAACCTTATTAAGGTCAAGGACCACAAAAAATTAGGGGAGTGGGTAGGCTTCTGCAAAATTGATTGAGAGGGAAAACCCTGTAATGTGATTGGTTGTAGTTGTATAGTGGTTAAGGATTATGACAAAGAATCTCAGGCCAAGGATGTCATCGAAAGTATTTCAAGTGCAAGAAATGAACAAGTAACGTTAAAAAGTTGATAAAAAGCCGGGCTCAGTGGCTCACGCCTATAATCCTAGCTACTCAGAACGGTGAGATGTGAGGATCAAGGTTCAAAGCCAGTCCAGTCGCTAAAGAATGTGAGACTCTTTATTTCCAATGGGAAGTGGGGCTGTGGCTCAAGGAGCCCAGGCCCAGAGTTCAAGCCTCATGACCAACCAAAAAAAAAAAAAGAAAAAAAGAAAAAGTTGAAAAGTGTGTGTGTGTGGGGGGGGAACTCAAAAGCTTTTTCTTCTTTGAATTTAAAGGAAAAGAAAAAAATCTGGAAGCTTGGTGTCAGTGGCTTGCTTATACCTTTAATCCTAGTTATTCAGGAGACTCAGGGGATCTAGGTTCAAGGCTAGTGAGGGCAGAAAAATTTTTTAGACTCCAAATAGATGCAGCTCAAGTGGTAGGTAGAGTACCAGCCTAGCAAGCAGGCTAAGCAACTGATACACCCTGAGTTCAAATCTGATAGCCAGGTCTATTGACATGAGGCAGGAGGATCATGCTATCTTGTATTATATAGCTAGTTTCAGCCACCCTGGGAGCCATATAGCAAAACCCTACCCTATCTCAGACAAACAAACAAAACTTAAAACCAACAATAAAAAAATAAAAAGGTGGCCGGCAATTTGGCCTACTGCTTGCCTATCATGCACGAAGACCCAGGTTGGATTCCTTAGTACCACAAACACAGAAAAGGCTCCAAGTGGTGCTGTGGTTCATGTGGCAGAGCTCTAGCCTTTTGTAGGTTTTTCTTTTATTTTTCTTTTGTCTTTATTATTTTACGGTGGTTTGGATCATGTTCAGGTCCTTGCTCATGATTGCAAAGAGCTCTAACTGATGTACTTTTTCTTTTAAATTGACACAGTAACTATGAGGATTAAAGCTGGGCATAGTCTGAACTACTTGAGAGTTTGTAATGGGAGGATTGATTGAGTTCAGGAATTCTAGATTGGTCTGAGCATCATAGCAAGATATTCTCTTATAAAAATGTTTTTTTTTTTTTTAATAAAGGTTAGTGCTTTGACTTACTGACTTCCTCATATTAAGTAACTGTGTATTTAGTTGTGTGGTGATTGAAAGGCAAGTAACTTCTGTATTGTTTTGAGGTATCTGTTTTAATTTAGGGATTGGAGGGAG
The DNA here is from genome assembly GCF_031878675.1 of Megascapheus bottae. Lineage (NCBI taxonomy): Eukaryota > Metazoa > Chordata > Mammalia > Rodentia > Geomyidae > Megascapheus > Megascapheus bottae. The sequence continues at coordinate 29,314,207 of NC_143525.1, read as the reverse complement.
GTAGAATACTTAGGAGTTCAATGTAAAAGTAGATCATCAAAGCCTGGCACTGGTAGTTTATACCCTAGTTTCAGGAGGCTGAGATCTGGTGATCCAGGTTCCAGGCTAACCCAAGCAAGAAAGTCAATGGAGACACTTATCTTCAGTTAACCACCAAAAAGTTGGAAGTATAGCTGGGGCTTACTAACTCTGAGCCAAAGCTGAGGGACATTCAAGTCTTAGTTCAAATCCCAGTGCTAGTGTGTGTACACACACACACACACACACACACACACACACACACACACACAGTTGATCTTCAGTGTAAATAATGGAATTTTTCATGGAATAAGTGAGAGTAAAAATACTTTTTCTTCACTGGGCACCACTGGTTCATGCTTATAATCCTAGCTATTCAGAAAGTTGAGTTCTGAGGATCACTGCAACCAACCTGGGCAAACAAATCTGGAAAACTCTTACCTCCAGGTGATCAGTGAACAGGCTAGAACTGAATGTATGGTTCAAGTAGTAGAGTACCAGCCATGTCTTTTTCATTTTTTTCCTTTTTTCTGGTCATGGGGCTTGTACTCAAATATTAAGAAAAAAACCTGATAGAGTTCTGTAGTGTGTTCCTTTTTGGGGGCAGGGGCTGTGTAGCTTGGAGCTTTTATATCTTTTTAAAGGTATGTTCAACTTTGATCCTCTGATCTTTGCTTCCTGAGTGGCTGGGATTATGCACCTCTGTACCATTAGTAAGTTTTGTTTGTTTGTTGGGTTTTTGAGGTGCCACAGGTGATTGTGATGAGGTAGGAACTAATATAATAGTAGACTACTATATGGGTGTGTGTGTGTGTGTGTGTGTGTGTGTGTTTGTGTTTGTGTTTAATTACAGATAAGAGTCGTAGGATTTCCTGCCTGGGCTGGCTTAGATCCCTAGGTCTCAGCCTCCTGAGTAGCTAGGATTACAAGGATGAACCACAGGAGCCAGGAGTATGGCCTAGTGGCAGAGTGCTTGCCTACCATACACAAAGCCCTAGGTTCAATTCTTTGGTGCTGCAGGTCAAATGATAGAGTACTAGCCCCGAAACAGCTCAAGGACAGTGCCCAGGTCCTGAGTTCAAGCCCAAGGACTGGCAAAAAAAAAAAAAAAGAGGAGGGTGAACCACAGTTTTCTGGACTACTGTTGTTTTTAGTGAAGTTCTATACCTAAGTTGATTTTGTGAATGCTGTTAGTAAATGATTTTATATTAACATCGGTAAATGATCTTATTATTAACAGGTTTTAAGTTTCCTGACCTTTTTCTTATTTCTCTACAGTAGTATATGCCAACGTGGCTTCATTCATACAGATGAACCAAGGATTGGGATAGCAGTATAAAATTAGAATCAGACAGCTGACTGCCCAGCAGGATGCCATCAACTAACAGAGCTGGCAGTCTAAAGGACCCTGAAATTGCAGAGCTCTTCTTCAAGGAAGATCCAGAAAAGCTCTTCACAGATCTGAGAGAAATTGGCCATGGAAGCTTTGGAGCAGTATATTTTGTAAGTGTTAAAGGTTTGATTGAGTGCTGTTAAGTAAAAAAAATAGTAATATAAAGATACACAGGAGCCAGACGCCGTGGCTCATGCCTGTAATCGTAGGTACTCAGTAATCCTAGCTACTTAACTGAGATCTTAGGATCACAGTTCAAAGCCAGCCCAGACATTAAAAAGACCAAATTAACCAGAAGTGGTGCTGTGGCTCAAGGGGTAGGGCTGTAGCCTTGAGCTGAAGAACTCAGGGACAGTGCCCAGGCCCAGAGTTTGAGCCCCATGGATAGGCCAGGCATGGTGACTCAGGCCTGTAAATCCTAGCTACTCAGGAGTCTGAGATCTGAGGATTGCGGTTCAAAGCCAACCCAGGCACTAAAGACTGTGAGATTCTTATCTCCAATTAACCACTAGAAAATCGGAAGTAGGGCTGGGAGTTTGGCCTAGTGGTAGAGTGCTTGCCTAGCATGCACGAAGACCCGGGTTTGATTCCTCGGTACCACATACATAGGGAAAAAAAAGAAAGCTGGAAGTGGTGCTGAGGCTCAAGTGGTAGAGTGGTAAGCCTTGAGAAAGTCCAAGGACAGTGCTTAGGCCCTGAGCCCAAGCCCAGAACTGGCAAAGAAAAAAAAAAAGAAAATCGGAAGTAGGGTTGTGGCTCAAAGGGTAGGGCCATAGGCCTAGTGTTCAAGCCCCACTACTGGCAAAAAAAAAAGAAAAAGAAAGAAAGACAGGCTGGCAATGTGGCTTAGTGGTAGACTGCTTGCTTAGCATGCATGAAACCCTGGGCTTGATTCCTTAGTACCAAATAAACAGAAAAGGCCAGAAGTGGCACTGGGGCTCAAGTGGTAAAGTGCTAGGAACAAAAGAAGGTCAAGGACAGGGCCCTGAGTTTTCAAGCCATAGGACTGTTTTTCTTGAAAAAAAGAAAAAAAGGTCCTGGAGTTTGTTCTAATGGTAGAGTGCTTGCCTTGCATGCACGAAGACCTGGATTCGATTCCTCGGCACCACATACATAGAAAAAAGCTGGAAGTGGTGCTGTGGCTCAAGGGTAGAGCTCTAGCCTTGAGAAAGTCCAAGGACAGTGCTCCAGCCCTGAGTTCAAGTCCCACAACTGGCAAAAAACAAACAAAAAACCCCGCAATGGCTCATACCTGTTCAAGGCACAAAAAGACCCGAGACTCTTATCTTCCAATTAACTTCTAGAAAACGGGAAGTAGGGCTTAGCTCAACGGTAGGGCAATAGCCTTGAGCTGAAGAGCTTAGGGACAGCGCAGTGCACAGGACGAGTTCAAGCCCCATGACCCACAAAAAAAAGGATATACAGAATTTATCAAGTAAAAACTCATACTATATCTCCTAACAACATGCTTCTCACATTAGATTAATGCATCATATAAGAAGTCACTTTTGCAAAGAAGTGATATAAATATATTTTTTTACACAGATCGATTAGAATGGAATTTGGAACCTTGTTCAGTATAGGAGCTTCTGACTCAGTGGAATGAAGGCAGTACTATTATTTCTTTCTTTCTTTTTTTTTTTTTTTTTTGCCAGTTCTGGGCTTGAGCTCAGGGCCTGAGCACTTTCCTTGGACTTTCTCAAGGCTAGAGCTCTACCACCTAAGCCTCAGCACCACTTCCGGCTTTTTTCTATGTATGTGGTACCGAGGAATCGAACCTGGGTCTTCATACATGCTAGGCAAGCACTTTAACCACTAGGCCAAACTCCCGGGCCTCTTCCTTTCTTTTAACTTAAAAAAATTTTTTTATTGTAATGTATAGAGGGGTTACAGTTATATTTGCCAGATAGCAGGTGCAAGTATCACACATTGATACCCCTTCTCATGTTTTTCCCCATTTCCCTACCCCCACCCCTCTCCCAATCATCTTGTTTTCCCCCTCTTCCTTTTCCTATTTCTAGTAATCAAATGTATATATAATATGTCAGGTATATAACAATATGAGATTAACCAAAGTGCAACAAAAGAGAAGAGAAATAACATAGTACATTAAGAACAACAAGCTCTTGTTTCCATATCCCAGAGATCTTGTCACAATGCTATTCTTTTAATATGTGGTTATATTCTCTCTCTCTCTCTCTCTCTTTTTTTTTTTTTTGGTGGGTTCTGGAGCCAAGGATATAGCACCACGTTTTAACAAAAAATAAGAGTTGGGGGAGAGGAAACTATCCCACTCTAAATATATGCCATTTGCATGCTTTGAATTGGTTATTTATAGAAAATAATGTAGTAATATTGCACACAGGAATAATTCTGAAAAGCTGACCTTTTTGGAAAGGAAATTTATATCCATCTACAGTTTTCAATGCCCACTGGCAAAAGCTGTTCTATCTGATTGGGGAGGTTGGGGGTGTCAGCAATAGAAAAATTGCTTCATAGGTGCTCTGAGTTTAATCCCTAGCAAAACATCCCCCACCCCACTCCTGATAACCCGTAGGGAAGAAATATTCACAGGAATAAAAGATTGGGATTTTGATACCTGGCCCAGAGTACAGATGACTGGTAATTAGGACACTTTTATCTGTTAATAGTCTTTATTCACTGTGCTCTCTGCAACTTACCTTAGCTTGCTGTTAATATTCCCAGTAACCTCAACCCTTTCTTTCTGTAGCTTAAAATACTAAAGTACCTGACCTTTTTTAAAAAAAAAAAATTCCTGCTTTGTGTATGGCTCCTGTGTTTCTGCATATTAATAGAATATTGAACCTTTTGAGTGAAAAGAGAAAAATTTAAACCTCCCAATACCTTTCTCCTATCCTTAGGTGATTATTGTGCCCTCCCTCATAGATAACTGAAACTAAAGATAATATTGAACATTATAATTTAATGTCCTTTCCATGTATTATGTCCTTTTCATGTGTCCTTATTGATGTGTGATAGTGAATATAGCATAAATTCTATTTTCCTTTTTTATAACTGCATGAATAGACGCTTTATTTTTACTGTAGAGTTTAGCAATGTCAACATGTAGTTTTTCCTTCCCTCATATTGGAAGAACTTTTTGCCAAGTCACATTTTAATTTAAAGGAAGCACTTAGGGCTTCTCTTTGACATATTTGAGTTGCCAGCATCATTGCTTTTATGCTTTAGTACTATTATTATTAAGTAAATTATTACTTGAACACAGGCTCACTTATATCCTGATTGTTCAGTTCATAATGAAAGTGGTTATTATGTGATTTTTTTTTTTTTTTTTTTGCCAGTCCTGGGCTTGAGCTCAGGGCTTGAGCACTGTCCTTGGACTTTCTCAAGACTACCAATCTACCACTTGAGCCTCAGTACCACTTCCGGCTTTTTTTTGCTATGTATGTGGGGTACCGAGGAATCGAACCCGGGTCTTTGTGCATGCTAGGCAAGCACTCTACCACTAGGACAAACTCCCGGCTCCTATTATGTGATTTTTGATTATGTAGACCTGTAACTTGAGTTCTAGGTTGAAGTACCTCCGAGGATTCCAACAAGTTTGGTATAACCATTTGTTTCACCCTGATGCAGTTGATTACTTATGAAGGGCAGTGTAAAGAGATTTATTATATGGATTTGAGTGTGCTGCAGGAAGAGGCAAAGTAGGCACTTTTGCTCGTCTTCAAGGTATACATGTGAACTTTATGTTTAAATTGAGGAAGAATTGAGGTTGAGGGGAGAGGTATACATAGTTAAGCAGTCCCAAGAAAAGTATGTGCTAGTTGATCATCTGTCTCAGTTCTGATTCAGAAGTTGTTATTGAAGAAGTTGTTAGAACTGTTATTACTTGAGAGGAACTATTTCTTTTAGATGATACTTCTGCTTTAGGCTACAGCTTTGTTACTATAGATAAAATTTCTCTCATTTGGAATGGGAAACAATTTGTCTTCCTCTTTTTTTTTTCCAGTCCTGGGCTTGAGCTCAGGGCCTGAGCAATGTCCTTGGACTTTCTCAAGGCTAGAGCTCTACCACTTGAGCCTCAGCACCATTTCTGGCTTTTTTCTATGCATGTGGTGCCGATGAATCGAACCTGGGTCTTCATGCATGCTAGGCAAGCACTTTAACCACTAGGCCAAACTCCCCGCCCTGTCTTCCTCTTTTTTTTTACTTTTTTTTTTGTGGGTCATGGGGCTTGAATTCTGGGCCTGGGCTCTGTCCCTGAGCTCTTCAGCTCAAAGCAACCGCCCTACCCCTCACCCTGGACACTGTCCTTGAGCTCTTCAGCTCAAGGCTACCACCCTACCCTTGAGCCAAACCCCACTTCCCTTTTTTTGGGGCCAGGCATGGGGCTTGAATTCAGGGCCTGAGCACTGTCCTTGGACTTTTCTCAAGGCTAGAGCTCTACAACTTGAGGCACAGCATGACTTTCAGCTTTTTCTTTATATGTGGTACCAAGGAATCAAACCCTGGCCGTCGTTCATGTTAGGCAAGCACTCTACCACTAGGCCAAACTCCCCGCCCTCACTTCCCATTTTCTAGTGGTTAATTGGAGATAAGAGTCTCAGGTCCTTTTGTGCCCAAGCTGGCTCTGAACCTTAATCCTCTGATCTCCTGAGTAGCTAGATTTACAGGCATGAGCCACTGCCCCCAGCTCAATTTGTCTTCCTCTTGATGCTATGTGATAACTGCTTGAAGAGTTACCACTACAATGTAGTCGAATACAAATGTAGTCCAGTTAGGATCAGGAGCCTTTGTATTCCATAGTATCAAGTAAGTCCTTCAGAAATGGAAGAAAGAATATACACAATAAGGGGCCCGGAGTTGGCCTAGTGGTAGAGTGCTTGCCTAGCATGCAAGAGATAAAAGTCTCAGTCTTTAGTGCCTGGGCTAGCTCTGAACCTCCATCCTCAGATCTCAGCCTCCTGAGTAGCTAGGATTACAGGCACGTAAGCCATTAAGCCTGGCTTTAGATTTTCCTTTTTTTGCATTGGATTCCTTCCTTCCTTCCTTCCTTCCTTCCTTCCTTCCTTCCTTCCTTCCTTCCTTCCTTCCTTCCACCAGTCCTGGGCCTTGAACTCAGGGCCTGAGCACTGTCCTTGGGCTTTTTCCTCAAGGCTAATGTTCTACCACTTGAACCACATCACCACTTCCAGATTTTTTTCTATGTATGTGGTACTGAGGAATTGAACCCCGGTCTTCATGCATGCTAGGCAAGCACTCTACCACTAGGCCAAACTCACAGCCCTGGACTGGCTTTAAACTGTGATCCTGTGTCTTGTTTTCTCTTATGGTAAGAAGAGAAGATACTACTATATTTTAATGCACCTGGCAAATGTAACTGTAACCCCTCTATATATTACCCCGACAATAAAAAATAAAAAAACAATATGTTTAGCTGCTCATAGTTCATTTGATTGTAACATACACAGTATTTTATTATTTATTTGTAACAGTTTTGTTACAAAATAACTTGTTAGAAGTTATTACCTTATTAGAATATGCTTTTTAAGTACATTTGGTAATTATATCACAACAAAATTTAGAAATTATTACCTATCTTTTATGCTATTATGTATTATATGAAAATATAAACAATAATTATTGTGTCATAATTTAATATTTACTTTGAACTTTAAAGAAATATACTTCTAGCCAGAATATATAAAGGACTCTTACAGCTAGGCTTTAGTGGCTCATGTTTAATCCAATCTTGTTTACTCAGAAGGCTGAAATCTGAGAATACAATCTGAAGCCAGCCCAGGCAGATGAATCCTCTAGTCTTTTTTTTTTTTTTTCCCCAGTCCTGGGGCTTGAACTCAGGGCCTGGGCACAGTCCTTGAGCTTTCTCAAGGCTAGTGCTCTACCACTTGAACCACAGAACCATTTCAGCCTTTTCTATGTGTGTGGTGCCAAGGAATCAAACCCAGGGCTTTGTGTTTGCTAGGCAAGCACTCTTACCACTAGGCTATATACTCCTGACCCCCCCTAAAGTCTTTTCTGGGGGGGAGGTCATAGAGCTTGAACTCTGGGCTTGGGTACTGTCCCTGAGCTCTTCAGCTCAAGGCTATCGCTCTACCACTTTGAGCTTAATGACCACGTGCTCCAGTGGCTTTGAGGCGGCTTTGAACCTCAGCCTCGTGAGTAGCTAGGATTACAGGCATGCGCCACTGTGGCTGGCTTTTTTTGTTGTGATTGTTGACCTCATAGTGTATAAGCATCTTTATTCTTAAGTGATTTCTCAAATATAATGTATTGATTTTTACAATAGTACCTATGTTCTTTTTTAGGCAAGAGATGTACGCACTAATGAAGTGGTGGCTATCAAGAAAATGTCCTATAGTGGAAAGCAGTCTACTGAGGTAGGTTAAATATTTAATTTGTTTTGGCATATTAGAAAAGACACACTATTTTTAATTGAAGAGAAATAGTAGGATTTTTTTTTTTTTGTCCAGTTGTGGAGCTTGAACTCAGGGCCTTAACACTGTCCTTGGACTTTTCTCAAGGCTAGAGCTCTAACACTTGAGCCTTAGCACCACTTCCAGCTTTTTTCTATGTATGTGGTACCAAGGAATCAAACCTAGGTCTTCGTGCATGCTAGGTAAGCACTTTACCATAGGCCAATAGTAGGATTTTTTTTAAGATGTGTCCTACATACTTTGAAAGAGTATAAGTTATGTGTTTATCAGTGAACTTTCTTTTACTAAGGGTACCTATTTAATTGCTACCTAGACCCATAAAATAAAATATTATTGGCTTCTCCAAAGCTCTCAAAATTGTGTCCCCTGCTGCTAATTTTTAAAATTGTAGTTGTAGTATATTATCCTATGTTTGTCTTAGAAGGATGCTCAGTTTATAAGAACTGTAGAATAAAATGTACTTGGTAGTAAATGAGTGGACTATACTCTTTTAAAGGAGTCTGTTTTTGTCTTTAACTTTAATCAACAAGCAGTATGTAACAGTTTGTAAAAGAAGATAATGAAGTGATAACTCACTAATATGATTTTTAGAATGTATTGTGCTTAATTGCATAAGTTGTTTTGAAGAATGAACATATTTATATAACTATATAAATATGATTGAAAGTGATCACTACTAGTTTTCCCCCAAAATGTACTATATAAATAAACAAAGTACATCTGCTCACTGATTTGTATGGATTCCGTAGTATAGTGTGATGTTAAGCCATTTAGCTTTTGCACATACATGTACTTCTACCTGATAATGGAGAAAAATTTGTAGCATTACACTATTAAGCTGGGTTGCATCTCTGGGGGTGGGGAAGGGAGAGGGAGAGTATGTGTGAATTCAGGGCCTAGGCTATGTCCCTGAGCTTTCTTAGCTTGAAGCTAGCACTTGCATGAGCCACAGCTTTTTTGGTAATTGGAGATACAAGAGCCACACGGGCTTTTCTGCCTGAGCTAGCTTTTATTTAGGATTCTCAGATCTCAGCCTCCTGAATAGCTGGGATTATAGTTGTGAGCCACCAATGCTTGCTTTAAAATGGTGTCAACATCAGTGTTACCATGCTTGTTGCTAGTTCTGTACCACTTGAAACACAGCTCTACTTCTGGCTTTTTTGATGGTTAACTGCAGGTGTGAATCTTGTGGACTTTTGTGCCCAGGCTGTCTTCTAACCATATTCTCAGATCTCAACTTCCTGAATAGCTAGAATTACAGGTGTGAGGCATTGGTTCCTAGCTGTAATCTACTTTTTAAATGTAGGAGTCTGTAGTTTGTTTTGTTTTTGCCAGTCCTGAACACTGTCCTTGGACTTTCTCAAGGATAGTGGTTTGCAACTTGAGCCACAGTACCACTTCCAACCTTTTCTATATATGTGGTACCGAGGAATTGAACCCAGGTTTTTGTGCAAGCACTCTACCGATAGGCCAAACTCTCGGCCCTGACAGTTGTACATGCTAGGCAAGTGACTCTTGTACTTGAGCTATGCCCCAGACCTCTTGTCTTCAATTATTAGAAACAAAAATTTTACTTTCTCCCTCCTCCCCCTAGTCCTGGGACTTCAACTCAGGGTCTGGGCACCTTCTTTGAGCTTGCTCAAGGCTAGTACTCTGCCACTTGAGCCACAGTACCACTTCTGGCATTTTCTGTGAATGTGGTACTGAGGAATCAAACCCAGGGCTTCATGGATGATACTAGGGAAGCACTCTACCACTAGGCTCCAGTCTGCTGAGTTTATTTTTGTGTGCTAGAACTGGGACTTGAACTCAGGGCTAGATTGTTGTCTCTTAATTCTTTTGCTCAAACTTGATGCTCTACCACTTGAACTTCAGCTTCAAGGATTTGTGACCTAAAGATCATGTAGATGAATATACTAAGATATTCTTATTACCCAACATATGATTAAATAAAGGAATATGCTTGAATTAGTATGCAGCACTTAATAATATACAAATTCAATGAACTTAGAGACAGCACCTATGCCCAGAGTTCAAGTCCCATGACTGACCAAAATAAATAAATAAATAAATATAAAAAAATTAATACAAGATTGGGGCTGGGAGTTTGGCCTAGTGGTAGAGTGCTTGCCTAGCATGCACAAGGACTTGTGTTGAATTCCTTGGTACCACATACATAGAAAAAGCCAGAAATGGTGCTGTGGCTCAAGTGGTAGGGTTTTAGCATTGAGAAAGCCCAGAGACAGTGCTCAGGCACTGAGCTCAAGCACAGGTCTGGCAAATAAATAACCAACCTTACAATGGATCAATGATTAAACCAAAAGCACAATAAGTAAAGCTTTCCATTTCTTTTTTTTCCTACAGAAATGGCAGGATATCATTAAGGAAGTCAAGTTTCTACAAAGAATAAAACATCCCAACAGTATAGAATACAAAGGCTGCTATTTACGTGAGCACACAGCATGGGTTGGTATTTGTGCTTCCTCCTATATTAGCTGATTTTGGTTTAATGTGCTTTAATTCATAATACTCAAAACTGGTTGTGTAAAGGCACCTCAAATATTAATTTATAATTTAAGAGGATGAGCAGTACTTCCTAGCACTTGTAGACAAAAGATGAGAAATTTAAAAGTTACATTGTACAGATACTCTTGAAAATTTGTATATGTGTAACTTGTGGGGAGGGATGCCAGGAGGGAAAAAAACTGGGAGAAAATGAGTGAGTGGGGGGATGACCACTGTTCAATGTACTTATTACCTGATTTACATAATTGTAAACCCTCTGTGCTTTTACTTTACAGTAAGATAAATTATTGTGATAAACTCTCTTAGTACCATAAAAACCGTGTGAAAACTTGTTACTTCAGAATTAAAATTGTTATATCTTTCTGATACAAGTGTATTATATGGGATGATGCTTTTTTTTTGGGGGGGGGGCAATCCTGGGGCTTGAACTCAGGATCTGAGCACTGTCCTTGGGCTTTCTCAAGACTAGTGTTCTACCATTTAAGCCACAGCACCATTTTCAGCTTTTTCTATGTATGTGGTACCAAGGAATTAAACCCGGGTATTCATGCATGCTAGACAAGCACTCTACTTATGCCAAACTTCCGGCCTGATGATGCTTTTTAACCAGAAAGATCTTGGTGAAGTCTGTGCATATCCTGTTGAATTTGGACTTATCATGGTTGCTTTGTTAAATGATACAAAAAGCAGAGAATTGAGTCATTTTATAGTAGGAAGTAGTGGTTAATTTTATACTGCTGTTCCCATTCTGTGATGATATGTGAAAATAACTATACATTTTAAAAGAAAGATTAAATTTTCATTCCATGGAAAATAATAAGACAAATAAATTAGCTGGGTGCTGGTGGTTCACACCTGTAATCCTAGCCACTCAGGCGTCAGAGATCTGAGATTGTGGTTTAAAGCTAACCTGGGCAGAAGCCAGTGGTGCTATGGCTGAAGTGGTAGTGCACTAGCCTTGAGCCTCATGAACAGTGCCCAGCCCCTGAGTTCAAGCTGTATGACCCCCCCCCAAAAAAAAGACAATTACCATTTTGACATGCTCAGCTTAGATTTAGGCTTGTAGATTTAGTATGGTTTTATTCAGTTTGACTTCCTGGTTAATGACTACTAAAATTGAATCTGTGGTTAAAGAAAAAGCGCTAATGTTTATTTTCAGTCTCTCAAGTTTGTCCATCTGTAAAACAAGAATAACAAGGACAACCTACTTTGTAAAGGTTAAAATGGTTTTAATATATGTAAAATATTGTGTGTATGTTTGTGTGTGCGTGTGCGCGGGTGCACATGTGTGCGTGTGCGCGGGTGCACATGTGTGCACGTACACACACGCACAGAAGGACTAAGTTTGTGCTAAGAGGCTAGTGCTCTACCACTTGGGCCACCATTCCCAGTTTTGTGTGTGATTAATTGGGATAAAAGTCTCAAGTACTTTCCTTGCCTGGGCTGGGCAGTGACTAGGATGATAGGCATGAACCACAGGTGCCAAGCCAGTGCTCTGTATGTGTTCTAAGAGAAGCATTTAGAATTGCGTGTGGTTGTACATACTTGCATTCCCGAGCAGGAGGATCAGTTAATTCATGAGTTTTACATCAGCCTAGCCAACAAAAGACCCTGTCTTAAAAAGGAAAAGAAGGGGGAGAGGGAAAAGGGGGACAAAAACATGGGAAGGAGTATCAAGGTTCAAGAAGTAATGTACTCACTACTTGACAAATGTAACTGTAACCCATCTTTACATTATCCTGACAATAAAATACAATTAAAAAGAATAAAAAAGAAAAAAGCTCTTCTACCCAGCCTGGCTTCAAACCACAGTCCTCAGACTTCTCACCTCCTGAGCAGCTAGGATTGTAGATGGGAACTATAATAATGGCAGGTTCAAAGCATTTATAAATAGTAAAAGCCAGTAGTAAGAGAACTAAAAAAGGAAAAGAAGGGAGGAGGTAGGGGGAGAGAAAGTAGAAGAAAAACATGGGAAGGGGTAACAATGTTTAAGAAAGAATGTACTTATTACCTTATGAATGTAACTGTAACCCCTCTATACATCACCCTGATAATAAAATTTAAAAAAAGAAAAGGAAAAGAAAAAAGGAACTGGGAGTGTGGCCTATTGGTGGAGTGCTTTCCTAGCATGCACAAAGCCCTGGATTTGATTCCTCAGTACCACATACACAGTAAAGACCAGAAATGGTGGTACAGCTCAAGTGGTAGCCTTGACATAGCTCAAGGACAGTATCCAGGTCCTGAGTTCATGCCCCAGGGCTGGCACAAAAAAAAAAAAAAAAAAAGGAAAAAGAAGCTGGTACAGTGGCTTATGCCTGTAATCAGGAGGCTGAGATCTTAGGATAGAGGTTCAAAGCCAACCCGGGCATTAAAGACCATGAGACTCTTTATCTCCAATTAACCTCTAGAAAATCAGAAGTGGCACCATGGCTCAAGGGGTAGGGTGGTAGCCTTGAGCTGAAGAGCACAGGGACAGTGCCCAGGCCCAGATTTCAAATCCCATAAGCTACCCCCCCCCAAAAAAAAGGAAAAAGAGAAAGGGGGGGGGGAGTGTAACATAACAATTAGAGCCTAGGGCCACTTGTACATGGTTTCCTAGTTATTCCGCTATGATAGGAGAATTACTTGAGCCAATGAGTTAGAGACTAGCCTGGACAACATAGTGAGTCTCTTCTGAAAAAGAAAAAAACATCTGAAGTGTTGCCCAACCTTTTTTTTTTTTTTTTTTTGCCAGTGCTGGGCTTGAGCTCAGGGCCTGAGCACTGTCCTTGGACTTTCTCAAGGCTCTACCACTTGAGCCTCAGCACTACTACCGGCTTTTTGTCTATGTATGTAATACCAAAGAATCGAACCTGGGTTTTTGTGCATGCTAGGCAAGCACTCTACCACTAGACAAAACTCTCAGCCCTTGCCCAAGCTTTATACACACCATTCTATAGAATATAGCTTTCTGCTCCCTAACAATTGTTACCAATTTGTTACTGTAGTTGGATAGAAACAGTTGGATAGGACTGGAAGCATGGCTCAAGTTGTAGAGAACCTGCTTAGCAAGCCTGATGTTCTGAGTTCAGACCATCATACAACAAAAAGGAAAAAAAAATATATACATATGTATATAATCTATATAATTATATAGATTAAAATTATGTATTAAATTATATTCTATATAATTAGTAATTATATGTGAAATATACAACTTATAGACATGATTACATCTTGCCACTACTAAAAGTATCACTGACTTGATTTTATATGTATATTTAGCAAATTGCTAAATTTATAGCTTTACTTTTTTTTTTTTTTTTTAAAAACCAGTCCTGGGGCTTGAGCTCAGGGCATGAGCACTGTCCTTGGGCTTTCCTCAGGGTTAGAGCTTTACCAATTGAGCAACAGCACCACTTCTGGCTTTTTCTATGTATGTGGTACCAAGGAATCAAACCCCAGTCTTTATGCATGCTAGGCAAGCACTCTACCACTAGGCCAAACTCCCAGCCTAGCTTTACTTTTAAGATAAATCGTGACTGGAATTTATTTTGTTTCACATTGTTTTACCTCTAGGTGACTTAATTTTGTCTCAAATAGAATAAATCATAATAAAATAATGCTTTTACAATTTTTTCTCATCTAGCTTGTAATGGAATACTGTTTGGGATCTGCTTCAGATTTATTAGAAGGTAGGTTTCCTTTTGTTATTATTATTATTTTAATAACAGAATAGCTAGGCCCTGGCAGCTCATTCCTGAAATCCTTGCTACTTTGGATATAAGGATTGTGATTCAAAGCTAGCTCAAGCAAGAATTTCTGTGAGACTCTTATCTCCAGTTAACCACAGAAGTAATGCTTTGGCTCAAGTGGTAGAGTGCTAGCTTTGTGCAAATAGCTTAGGGACAGTGCTTAAGCCCAGAGTTCAAGACCCAGGACCAACTAAATAAAATAGCAGAATAAAATAATTGAGTTAAAGATTAAACAAATGTAAAGTTTACCAGAAAGTATAAAATCCTTAGTCATTTCTATATCTTAGCATAATATATACTATCCTTACAAGGTAGTCAAGTTTTCTCATTGTTACAACAAATCTTTTTCTGGATATCTTGTTATTTAGTTTGATCTGTTCCTACAAACTGAAGAATAAAGGGAGAACTTTTTTTGTACTTTTTTTTTTTTTTTTTTGCCAGTCCTGGGCTTGAGCTAAGGGCCTGAGCACTGTCCTTGGACTTTCTCAAGGCTAGAGCTCTATCACTTGAGCCTTAGCACCACTTCTGTTTTTTTTCTATGTATGTGGTACCAAGGAATTGAACCCGGGTCTTCGTGCATGCTAGGCAAGCACTCTACCACTAGGCCAAACTCCTGGCCCTTGTACTTTTGTTTTATAATTGCAAATAGTTGTTTAATATTGTTTGCTGAGAGAGCAGTTGACTGGGAATTATACCTTAACAACTGATTCAACTGTATATTAGGTACTAATACTTTTGTTTTATCATCATAAATAAATTCCTTCTTGCTAAATGTCAATTTTTAGAATATACCCATACATCATATATATATTTGTTTTTAAATAAAACATTCTCCATAATAATTTTCAAATGAATTATTTATATTTTAAGTTCACAAAAAGCCATTACAAGAAGTGGAAATAGCAGCAATTACACATGGTGCTCTCCAGGGATTAGCCTACTTACATTCTCATACTATGATCCACAGGTAAGTGCTTTGAAAAAGTCATCATATGGGGGGAGGGGAGGGAAACAGGGACAAAAACATGAGAATGGATATCAATGTGCAAGAAGTAATGCACCTACTTCCTAACAAATGTAACTGTAACCCCTCTATACATTATCCCGACAATAAAATTAAAAGAAAATTGTTAATGAATTCAGGAACCACTAAAAAAAAAAAAGAAAAAAAGTCATATGTTGGAACAAATAGCTTTTTACGTTATTCAGCTCTACAGTTTAATGACCCTGAAATTTTTGTTGCTTTTAACCAAATAACCAGTATAAATGTATGTTGTTTTGCTTGTTCATGTATTAAGAACGGCATAGGCATATACTTGGACTTATTTAGGATAATTTTTATTTTTGCCTGTATGTGCTTCTTGGATTAATGGATTTGTAGTAGAAATTTAATCTGCAAACTGGAAGGTCTATTAGGGATCATACAGTTTTGTCTTTTTCATTATACCAGATACTTCAGTTGGTGGCTATAATTTCCTGAAGATGACAAAGCCAAATGAATTAAATCTAAAACTAACAAATCTTTTGTCTTTTAGTGGCTGATAACACTAGATTTGTTCAATTTATTTCATAACATGGGCAAAGGCCCCATATGCTGAGAATCTGATCCTTGATAATGAACAATAACTTCCAAGTTAAACCATGAATATATATATATATATTTTTCCTGGTTTGTGGAGCTTGAACTCTTGGCATGGGTGCTATCTCTGAGCTCTTTAGCTCAAGGCTACTACCCTACCCCTTGAGCTACAGTGACACTTTCGATTTTCTAGTGATTAATTGGAGATTAGAGTCTCATGGAAGTACTCTGGCTGGCTTTGAATCATGAACCTCAGATCTCAGCCTCCTGAGTAGCTAGAATTATAGGCATGAGTCACTGGTGCCTGGCTATAAACCATAAAGTTTTAACAATTACTAGCTGTTTAGGTGTTTCAGAAAGAAACTAGCATTTTAAAATGTTCTCTATGAGCCAGGCCCTGGTGGCTTATGCCTATAATCCTAGCTATTCAGGAGACTAAGATCCTGAAGATAGTTCAAAGCCAGCCCAGGCATGAAAATCTATGAGGCTCTTGATTCCAATTAACAACCAGAGAACTGGAAGTGG
Source organism: Megascapheus bottae (assembly GCF_031878675.1). Taxonomy (NCBI): domain Eukaryota; kingdom Metazoa; phylum Chordata; class Mammalia; order Rodentia; family Geomyidae; genus Megascapheus; species Megascapheus bottae. The sequence continues at coordinate 29,297,992 of NC_143525.1, read as the reverse complement.
CACTGTAGCTCGGAGTTGTAGATTACTATCTTTGAGCAAAAGAATGAAGAGATATGGCAAGCCATATGACTGACAAGAAAAAAATTTCTATTAGAGAAAGTATATATTAAACCACGTAATTGAATCATTTTGAAATAATGGCTTTTTAGATAAGGATAGTCAAGTCCAAGAGAAATAACATATACTAGCAAATAAGGGAGTGATAACATTGGAATTAGAAGCTAAGGTTTTCAGGAACTCAAAGTACTTCCTCTGCACACAAAAAACCCATCTTCCTATATATATTTAAAAAAGGAAGAAAATAGACCTACTTGTTACCTGTATGTACTATATTACAAACTAAGCCAAGGGACCGGGAGTTTGGCATGCTGGTAGAGTGCTTGCCTAGCTATGCACGAAGACCCGGGTTCAATTCCTCGGTACCCCACATACATAGCAAAAAGCCAGAAGTGATGCTGAGGCTCAAGTGGTAGAGCTCTAGTCTTGAGAAAGTCCAAGGACAGTGTTCAAGCCCTGAGCCCAAGCCTAGGACTGGCAATAAATAAATAAATAAATAAAAATTAAAAAAATAAAAACTAAGCCAAACACAGTGGCTCACACCTGTATCAAGAGGCTGAGATCTGAGTATCTCAGTTCAGAGTCAGCCTGGGCACTAAAGTCCATGAGACTCTTACATTCAATAAACTGCCAGAAAACTGGAAGTGGCGCTGTGGCTCAAGGTTGGTAGGCTTGAGCTAAGGGACAACAATGCCCAGGCCCAGATCAATTCCCACCACTGATAAAAATACCTACCTACCTACCAAGTACTTGGAAATGTAGTTTTTTGTTTTGTTTTGCCAATCCTGGGCCTTGAATTCAGGGCCTGAACACTGTCCTTTGCTTTCTCAAGGCTACCACTCGAGCCACAGCCCTATTTCTGGCTTTTTCTATGTATATGTGGTACTGAGGAATCAAAATTGGGTCAGCCAAACTCCCTGCCGAAATGCAGTTTTTTAATTTTTATAAACTTCTAAGTGTGTGTTACAGAGCCCTATTGGACATACAATCTCATATAAATATCTAAAATTGTTTTATTCTGTATGCTTCTTGTTTCCAAAAGTAAGTTTGAAAAAAGTTGGGAATCACTGATTTTGATTATTCATATATTACAGTTTTAATTTAATATCTATGAGAACTATGCTAAATGTTTGAAAATTATGTGCGTCCTCATTTTTAAGTTTGAGGAAAGGGTTTTTTTTTTTTTGCCAGTCCTGGGCTTGAGCTCAGGGCTTGAGCACTGTCCTTGGACTTTCTCAAGGCTAGCACTCTACCACTTGAGTCTCAGCACCACTTCTGGCTTTTTGCTATCTATGTGGGGTACCGAGGAATCGAACCTGGATCTTCATGCATGCTAGGCAAGCACTCTACCACTAAGCCAAACTCCTGGCCCTCAAGAAAGGGTTCTTTTCTTTTTCTTTGGCAGTACTTGCTGTTTGAACTTAGGCCTCATGCTTTCTTTGTTCTTTTTTTTTTGCCAGTCAAAGGCCTGAGCACTCTCCTTGGACACCTTTGCTCACTTGATTCACAGCTCCATTTCCAGCTTTTTCTGTGTATATGATACAGAGGATTTGAACCCAGGGCTTCATGCATGCTAGGCGAGCACTCTACCATTAGGCTATGCTCTAGCCAAGCATTATTATTTTTTATTGTTTATTTATCTATTTGGTGCCAGTCCTGGGGCTTGAACTCAGGGCCCCTGAGCACTGTCCTTGGGCTTTTTCCTCAAAGCTAGCACTCTGCCACTTGAGCCACAGCACCACTTCCAGGTTTTCTATGTATGTGGTACCAAGAAATTGAACCTGGGTCTTTGTGCCTGCTAGGCAAGCACTCTACCACTAGGCCAAACTCCTGGCCCTGTTGTTGTTTTTGTTGGTCGTAGGGCTTAAACTCTGGGCCTGAGCTTTGTTCCTGAGCTTTTCAGCTCAAGGCTATTCCCCATCCCTTGCCACAGCACCACTTCTAGAATCTTAGTGGTTCTTTGGAGATAAGAGTTTCACGAACTTTAACTTTAGTTCCCATGCTGGCTTTGAGCCTCGATCCTCAGATCTCAGCCTGCTGAGTAGCTAGGGTTACACGTGTGAGCCACTGCTTTTGGCCTTATTAATTTAGTTTTGTCAGTTGTGGGGCTTGAACTCTAGACTGGGCCCTGTCCCTGAGCTCTTCAGCTCAAGGCTAGCACTCTACCACGTTGAGTCCCAGTGCCACTCCACTTTCAGTTTTCTGGTGGTTAATTGGAGATGAGTCTCATAGAGGGCTTCCGTGCCCCAGCTGGCTTTGAATTGAGATACTTAGATCTCAGCCTTCTGAGTAGCTAGTTTTATAGGCATGAGCACCCAGCTGTATTTTTTTTTTAAAATTTTAAGTTAGGTAATATACTTAGAAGCTTTCAGGTTGAACAGGGTTTTATAGTCAATTAAAACATTCTTTTTTTTTTTTTTTGCCAGTCCTGGGCTTGAGCTCAGGGCCTGAGCACTGTCCTTGGACTTTCTCAAGGCTAGAGCTCTACCACTTGAGCCTCAGCACCACTTCCAGCTTTTTTCTATGTATGTGGTACTAAAGAATTGAACCTGGGTCTTCGTGCATGCTAGGCAAGCACTTTAACCACTAGGCCAAACTCCTGGCCCTCAATTAAAACATTCTAAGTACCTGATTTCTTCTTTTGTCTCCCACACTTTTTGTTACTATCAGATGTTCAAGGGTGGGAGTTCATTTTTGTTATCAGAATTAATTTTCACAATTGTGAAATTATCGTTGCACTTGGTTATTTTTATTCCCTTATTAAATCTTTTTTTTTTTCTTTTTTTGCCAGTCCTGGGCTTAGGCTCAGGGCCTGAGCACTGTCCTTGGACTTTTCTCAAGGCTAGAGCTCTACCACTTGAGCCTCAGCACCACTTCCGGCTTTTTCTAAGTATGTGGCACCAAGGAATGGAACCCAGGTCTTCATCCATGCTAGGCAAGCACTCTACCACTAGGCCAAACTCCCGGCCCCTAAATCTTATTTTTTTAATCTTGAACATAATTTAGTGAAGGAATGTTAAGTAATCATCTGTGTTTCGTAAATTTAGAGATATCAAAGCAGGAAATATCCTTCTGACAGAACCAGGCCAGGTGAAACTTGCTGACTTTGGATCTGCTTCCATGGCATCCCCTGCCAATTCTTTTGTGGGAACACCATATTGGTAAGAAGAGCCTTATCTGATATTGATCCTCATAATTGAAATTGGGATTGCATGATTATAGTTTTTTCCAAAGGTATTTTGTTGCCATTTTTGACATTGTGCATCTCTTTTTCATCTTTTTTCTTGTCCTTTTCCTTTTGTTTTTTTGTTTGTTGTTTTTATGCTTTCCTATTGCTATCTTAATTTCATTAGATATAAGAGTAAAAAAAATCACATGTAAGTGTAGAAGAAAAGCATGTCAAATACTAACTTGTTTGTTTTCTTTAAATTTCATTTATTGTGTTCACTGATCTTAATACTGAGTACTTAAAAACTACTTGCTGGTTTGGAGGGGTTTTTTAATTTGTTTGTTTTTCTATTTCATTTTGACTTTTTAGTATTGTTTCAAGCATAAATAAAAATAGACCAAAATGTAATGACATCTTACATACAATTATGCAGCCCAACATTATCTGGACAGTCCTAACTTATGTACTTTCATTGCATTTCCTACCCCCGTTATTTTGAAAGAAATCCTAGACGTCATTTAAGTTCGTCTGTAAATAATTTTCATATGTATGTCAGCAAAAATTAGAAGGAAATAATTCTTCAGATATTTAACTTTCATATGTATTTTCTTTGTAGATGCTGAGAGTTATGGCTTAGGTCCACTGAATCTTATTTCCTACTTGTCTTTGAAATTTTCCTTCTACTTTATAAAAGAAAGGCTTCTTATGCATCTCAAATATTAGAATGGTGCATTACTCTGGAATATAAAAGTCCAGAGACACATTTTGAGAACCATCAGAGAATAATCACATGCCAGGATACTGTGTCTTCCTTGTCATTTTCCTCTCTACAGTTTAATTTTACTTCTTTTTTAAAGCATCTTCCAATAACTCCATCTCTCCATTCTTTCTCTTCTTGCTACTTCTTCCAGTACAGAATTTAGCCCTTTGATAGTTCTAAGGGCACATTAACATGTTTTATTTGCATTGAGAAATGACTTTTTGTAACAGAAAGAAACAGACATTTCTGGTTTGTCTAATCAGTACAACCTGAAGATTAGTTTTACTAATTAAATAATGTGACAGTTTTAATAAATTGAATGAACCAGTTCTGAAGCTTCCAGTTTTGAGTATCATTAAAGTATGTACACAGTATATATTTGTATATGATACATATATTTTGCAACTATATTGGTATAAACTCCAAAATGTACAAGAAGATAAAAAGCTTTTATTCTAGGAATTAAATGAATCAAAAACCTAAAGACCACCACTATAAATGTTTGTGTCTGTGTCTTGACTGTCTGGCTCTTTCTGATGATGCATACATATAGATGTATATAAAATCTATCTTCTTGCTATAAAAGTGAAATTTTCCATCTCATTTGTGTTATCAAAAACTGAAAAAGGGGAAAAAAAGGAAACTCTGACAAACTTTATACAAAATGTGCCAAGTCATTTACAACTTGGAAACAATTTGAGAGGGGGGCAATTCTGAGGCTTTAACAATGAGCCTGGATGCTGTCCATGAGCTCCTTTTGCTCAAGGCTAGCCCTCTACCATCTGAGCCACAGCTCCACTTCTGGTTTGAATGGTTATTGGAGATAAAAGTCTCACAGACTTTTCTAGGCTAGCTTTGAATCATGGTCCTCAGATCACAGCCTCCTGAGTAGCTGGGATTACAGGCCTGAACCACCAGCCCTTGGCAGTGAAATAATTCTTTGAAAGTCATTATTGTCAAAGAACCCTCTCTTCTCTGCCAGAGCCACACCTTTTTCTCTATTTCTTTCTGCAACAGTTTCCCTATTCTTAGATTTCGGCATAGGATTAACGTACACGAGTAGTGTATCCAGAGGTAAAATGTTCGGTAGAACGAAGTATCAAATGTTGTTTGTTCAAATATTTGGTGTTTCTAGCTATATAGGTTCTGTGTCCTTCAGGATTATTTTATGGACATCTGTGTCTTTAATTATTTCATTCTTTTTTTTGTTTGGTCACTCATGGAGCTTGAACTCTGAGCCTGGGCAACCATCCCTTAGCTCTTCATTTCATGGCTAGTGTTCCACCACATGAACCACAGCACCACTTCTGGGTTTTTAGCAGTAACTTGGAAATAAGAGTCTCACGAACTTTCGTGCCCAGGCTGGCTTTGAACTGTCAACCTTCTGAGTAGCTAGGATTACAAGTGTGAGCTTCCAGCACACCTATTCTGTTCTTAAGTTTAGTGCTTAGTTTTATGATTCAATTTCATCAAAAATAAAATAAAAATGTTTCATCCAAACAGGGTCATCACCCCTTTTGTGTGTGTGTGACAGTCATGGGGATTGAATTCTGGGCCTAGGCCATCATTCCTGAGCTCTCCAGAAGAGCACAAGGCTAGCACTCTACCACTTTGAGTCATAGCACCACTTCTAGTTTTCTGGTGGCTATTGGAGATGTTAATTGGAGAGTTTTTGTACTCGGGCTGGCTTTGAGCCAAGGTCCTCAGATCTCAAACTCCTGAGTAGCTAAGATTATAGGTGTGAGCCAGTAGATCCCAAGTCACCAATTAAATAACAATTTTATTTATTTATTTTTTAAATTTTATTTTGTATTGGTTGTGGAGCTTGAACTCTGGGCCTGGGCATTGTCCCTGAGCTCTTCAGCTCAAGGTTAGCACTCTACCACTTAGAGCCACAGTATCACTTTCCCATTACCATTTTCACTTGTATATAGAATTCAAATTTGTAAAATCCCTGGTTATTGACAATCAGAAGTGATTTACTGACATACTTGTAAATTTCTGTGTAGTTTATTTAGAACACAAGAACTAGATAACATTTATCTTTACAAACATAACATAATTGGGCCATTAGTCTTATTCAGACAGCAGCTCTTTTAGGTGTTCATTCATACTTAAAGCACAATACAAATCAAAATAAGGTACTATGAAAAGTATTTGAACTCTAGCCTAGCACAGTGGCTCACATCTGTAATCCTAGCTACTCAGGAGGCTGAGATCTGAGGATCAAGGTTCAAAGCCATCCCGGGCACTAAAGTCCCAATTAATCATTAGAAAACAGGAAGTAGGGCTTGACTCAAGGGTAGGGCAAGTAGCCTTGAGCTGAAGAGCTTAAGGACAGCATCCAGGCCCCAGAGTACAAACCCCATGACCCACAAAAAAAATTGAACTCTAGAAATTAGTGTTTATTTTGTAACTAAGGTACTTGTGAAGTTGATAATTATTTAATTGCAAGCTATTATACCTACTTTTATTGTAGAAAATTTTTATTTGGCATAGGGAGCTACGTAAACTATTGCTGTTCCTTCTCTGTTAGTGTGACATATTTCTTCAATAAATTAGGTGAGGTTGTCATGTCAAGGAAAACAACTGACAATACTTGTTGCTAGCTCGTAAACAGGCTTTAATTTATTTGCCAGTCCTGGAGCTTGAACTCAGAGCCTGAGCACAGTCCTTGGGCTTTCTCAAGGGTAGGGCCCTACCACTTGAACCTCAGCACCATTTCTGGCTTTTTTTTTGGTGGGGGGGGTATATGTGGTACTAAGGAATTGAACCCTGGTCTTGGTGCATGCTAGCAAGTACTCTACCACTAGGCCAAACTCCTGGCCCCAAAATTCAGTCTTTCATACAAATCTTAGACTTATTATAGTGAAATCCTGAGACAACCCTGCTGTAGAATTGCCCTTCTTTTGGATTCTATTACATGGTAATGACAGGTGGCAAGAGTGAATCTCAGGCATTATATGCATTATTGAATATTTACCTTATAAAATTAATGTAATTATTTCCCATTATAAAAATCTCTGTTCACATATTGATTAGCATTCAAACCAGTGTTCTTAATATAGACAAATCTTACATTCTCATAAGTAATAATACTTTTTCATTAGCATTAATTTAAATGAACTTATATATCTTAGGATGGCTCCAGAAGTAATTTTAGCCATGGATGAAGGACAGTATGATGGCAAAGTTGATGTATGGTCTCTTGGAATAACATGTATTGAACTAGGTAAGCGTTTTTTTTCATTACTAGGTATTAAGTATGATCCTTTTTTTGTTGTTGTTATTTTTTGCCAGTCCTGGGCTTAACCTCAAGGTCTGGGCACTGTCCTTCGACACTCAAGGCTCAGTACTCCGCCATTTGAGCCACAGTACCACTTTCAGCCTTTTCTGTATGTGGTATGGAGGAATCAAACCTGGGGCTTCGTGCATGCTAGTGGAGCACTCTACCATAGGCCATGCTTCCAGCCCAGATTTTAATCTTTTTATTTTTTTATTTTTTTGCCAGTCCTGGAGCTTGAACTCAGGGCTTGAGCACTGTCCTTGGGCATTCTCAAGGCTAGCACTCTACTACTTGATCCACAGCACCATTTCTGGCTTTTTTCTTCTTCTTTTTTCTTTTTGTCTGTTGTGGGGCTTGAACTCTGGTCCTGGGTGCTGTCCCTGAGCTCTTCAGCTCAAGACTACCATTCTACCCCTTGAGTCACAGCACTACTTCCTGTTTTCTAGTGGTTAATTGGAGATGAGTCTCAAGGTCTTTAGTGCCTGGGCTGACTTTGAATCGAGATCCTCAGATCTCAGCCTCCTGAGTAGCTAGGATTATAGGTGTTAGCTACTGCACCCAGCTACTTCAGGCTTTTTCTATGTATGTGATACCGGGGACTTGAACCCGAGCCTTCATGCATGCTAGGCAATCACTCAACCACTAGGCCAAACTTCTGGCCCAGATTTTGTTTTTTTTATATGTCAGTTCCTAAGGGAAGCAATAAATCTACTAAAGTTTTCATTTTGGCTATCTGGTAGTTTATATGTGTGTATTATATATTATGTTTATATAATAGATAAAGTTTGTGACATTTTTATATATATATTAGGTTATATATTTGATGTTAAATTAAAATTTTTTCTCTGAAGTTATTTGATAAATACCTTGAATATGCTGTATATATAGCCTGACATTTAATTTCCATGCCTAACTAATTTATAACAACCCTCAAAACTACAAGTAGTAAATCTAGTAATTAAAGTATATTCTAGGTGTTTAACAATAACTCCACAGCATATTCTAACTAGTTATTTATTTGCTTTATAAAATGGTAAAGTAGACTTTATCCAAGGGGGGACTGTAGCAGTAGGTATAGAAACCACCATAGTAGAGTCTTACAATTAGGGAAAAGACTTGGATTCAACTTGCTATGGTAGTTTTTATTTCATGCATATGTTTTATTCTCTTGCTTTATAAGTAGAGCTGTGCAGGAAACTATTATAACTTAGACTTCCACTGTAAAGTGAGCCAGGTAGGTAAGTAAACAGTTACTGAGGATGTTTAGCCCTAGTTCCCAGATATATATTAAGTTACTTTTCTGATTATGAGATAAAGGGAAAATGGTAAAATTTGAGGTCATTTGCCTTGGCTTTTATGATTATTTTTCTATATAAGCATATATAAAATGATCTCTTCCTTTGTGATTTTTTTTTTTTTTAATTTGCGGTGTTAAGGCTTGTACTCTGGGACTCCAACTATTCTTGAGGTCCTTTTGCTCAAGGCTAGCATTCTACCACTTGAGGCACAGTGCCACTTCTGGCCTTTTTCTATGGTTAATTGGAGATAAAAGTCTCAGTACTTTCCTGCCTGGGTTAGCTTTGAACAGTAGTCTCCTGAGTAACTACAATTACAGGTATTAGCCTCTAGCATTGGCTTGAGAGACTTATCTCCAAGTTAATTTACTGGGTGTAGTGGCATACCTGTAATCCCAGGCCTCAAGCCTTAAGTAAGAGCATCAGAGTCTAGGGCCAGCCATGCTAAAAGATGGGGTCCTACTTGCAAAGCAAACAAGGGCTGGCGGCTTGGCTCAAATGTTAGAGTGCCTGCCCTAACCCTGAGTTCAAACCCCAGTACTGCCAAAACAAAAACACCCAAAACCCTCAAATATTTAAGGATGATAGGACATCAGACCAATATGTTGTCCTTTTTTTTTTCTTTTTAGTCAGTCATGGGGCTTAATCTCTGGGCCTGGGCACTGTCCTTGAGCTCTTTAGCTCAAAGATAACGCTTTACCACTTCTGAGCCGCCACTATGTTATTGATTCACTTTAAAAAGTACTTTGTATTTGGTATGTTTAATATTGTTTATAATAGGGCCGGGAGTTTGGCCTAGTGGTAGAGTGCTTGCCTAGCATGCATGAAGACCCAGATTCAATTCCTTGGTACCACATACATAGAAAAAAGCCGGAAGTGGTGCTGAGGCTAAAGTGGTAGAGCTCTAGCCTTGAGAAAGTGCTTAGGCCCTGAGCTCAAGCCCAGGACTGGCAAAAATATACATATATATAGTTTATAATAGAAAATGTTTTTATATACTTAAATAATACTTGAGTGCCCCTATATAATACATATTTTAACAGAAAAGTTTCCTTTCTTTTACAGCTGAAAGGAAGCCTCCTTTATTTAATATGAATGCAATGAGTGCCTTATATCACATAGCCCAAAATGAATCCCCTACACTACAGTCTAATGAATGGTGAGTATTGCTAACAGATACTGCTAAACATAATATAGACAAAAATCTTTTACATAATATGTTATCAAAATAAGTTGGCTTATGTTGGTAAAATGTACTAATTGAAAAGTAATTAGGTTTTTGTGGGGGGTTTTATTTGTTTTGGGGATTTTCTGTGGGTCATGGGACTTGAACTTGGCCTGGACACTGTCCATGAGCTCTTCAGCTCAAGGCTACCACTCCACCCTTGAGCCAATCCCCACTTCCTGTTTTCTAAAGGTCAGTTGGAGATAAAAGTCTCAGGTACTTTTCTGCTGGGCTGGCTTTGAACCTTGCTCCTCAGATCTCAGCCTCCATAGTAGCTAGTATTACAGGCATGAGCCACCGCACCTGGCTTATTAGGCTTATTTTTACTCTTTCTTATATTTATTCTTTGGTCATTTCTTCATTACATAACATACATATATGTGTACAGTTCAGATATAAAGAATAAATTATGTAACATGGATTTTACAAAAGTTTCTTTTAAATTTTTGGAAGACATACAACCCTAATACAATAAATATTTATTATTTGATATATATATATATATATATGCAACCTTACAACCCTAATCATACAGTAAATATTTAATACTTTCTGGTTAAAATTATGAATTGTTACAACCTATAGTAGTGAATTGTTTAGAATTTGTATAATATAAAACATAGATACGCTTGGTGCCAGTGGCTTATACCTACAATCCCAGCTACTCAGGAAACTGAGATCTGAGTATCCATGCCATCCAGGTCAAGAAAGTGCTTGAGATTTTTATCTTCAGTTAACCACCAGAAAACCAGAAATGGCACTGTGGCTCAAAGTGGTAGAGAACTAGCCTTAAGTGCCAAATGGTTCAGGGCCAGCACTCGGGCCCTGACTTTAAGCTTCAGGACTGGCAAAGAAAAGAAATTTTGGTGGAGTATGTCTTGCCTTAATCATTAAATTCTCATGAATAACACCTGTCTAGTAGTATTACATACTTTTAATGTTTTTTTAAAAAATCATAATTGTTTTTCTTTTTTTTTTTTTTTGCTATTTTATTTATTTATTTATTTTATTTTTTATTGTAATTAGTAAAAGGGTTACATGATATTTGCCAGATAGAAGGTGCGTTAATTCACATACATTGATACCCTTTCACATGTCTTGGTACCCATTTCCCTCCCCCCTCATAATTGTTTTTCTAGGTTTAATAAAACCTATTTTTTCAGGGCCACCAAATTCTTGGGTATAAAAGAATACTCTTGGGGCTGGGAGAATAGTAGACCAGGGTTCAGTCCCTCAGTACCACATACACAGAAAAAAAGCAGGAAGTGGCGCTGTGCCTCAAGTGGTAGAGCTCCAGCCTCGGAAAGCCCAAGGACAGTGCTCAGGCCCTGAGTTCCAGGCCCAGGACTGGCAAAATAAATATTCTCCAGAGTAGATAGTGTGCTAAAACATGTTCTAGGATACAAGGAGCATATAATAGAGATGGCTTAAGAAAGGAAAAAACAAGACATAATCATTCTGAATTTAGATGAAAAGTAAAAGTAAATAGGTTTCCTTCCTTTCACTTTAGTATCAAATGAATTCTCGTATTTACATATGTGAGAACAGATGTAATTGTGTTTGTATATATATTTTACGGATTGAACCCAGGGCCTTGTGTACACTAAGCACATACTCTTACCTGGATCTGTAGTCCTAGCCTAAGGATTTGTGAATGGACTATGAAAATTGGGAATTTGAACCGGGTGCAGTTGCTCACTCCTATAATCCTAGCTACTCAGAAGACTGAGACCTGAGGGTGGCAGTTCAAAGCCAGCCCAGGCACTAAAAACTATGAGACTCATCTCCAATTAACTACTGGAAAACTGGAAGTGGCACTGTGGTTCAAGGGATAGGGCAGTAGCCTTGAGGTGATAACACCCAGGCCCAAGGGCAGGGTGGTAGCCTTGAGGTAAAGAGCTCAAGGAAAGCACCCGCCAGAGTCTAAGCCCCAAGACCAATCAAAAAAAGAAAAAAAGAAGTTTGGAATTTGATCAGATTCATTGATTAGATTAACTGTTTAAAATTTGTTTGGAAGTACATAGTCTCTACCTTTTTAAAATTCTCCTTCCCATCTTAGAGGCATATATATTGATTTGTGGATATGTTTTTAATGGAAATAGCAATATGTTCACTTGATACTTTCCTTTACAATAGGTCTGATTATTTTCGCAACTTTGTAGATTCTTGCCTCCAGAAAATCCCTCAAGATCGTCCTACATCAGAGGAACTTTTAAAGGTCAGTCTGTATAATATTTAAAATCTGTTTTTACCCTTGAGAAATGTTTTAAATAATACCTTATTCTTTCTGATTAGTGATTGATTGTACTGAACTGGTTTTAGTAAAATACCAAAATGTTTTCATGCTGAGAATAAAATCCTAGGACCTTTTGAATGCTAGGCAAGCACACACCAGTCCCAGGGCTTGTGTTCTTGAACTTTTTTGGCTCAAGGCTAGTGCTTAGTGCTCTGTGGCTTGAGCGACAGTTTCATTTCCAGCTTTTTGGGGAGGGTAGTTTATTGGAGGAGATAAAGAATGTCACAGACTGTATTGCCCAGCTTGCTTCAAACCACCATCCTCAGATCTTGACTTCCTGAGTAGCCATGATCACAGGCATGAGTCACACTGAGTGCCTGGCCTAATTTTTATACTGTTATATTTAGAAACTTTTTTTTTAATGTGTCCGATACTAAGGATTGAATGGGGCCTCACAATAGTAGGTAAACATTCTGCCAGATGAGCTATCCATTCTGTCCTTGAAACACTATCTTTAGATAGTAAAACATTAGTTTGGTTTTAGGGTTTTCGTTTTGTTTTGATTTTTACAGTATTGGAGATTGAGCCCAATCAAGAGTTCTTAAACAAGTGCTTTATCATTAGAGCCATGTACCAAGCCTGCCTGCCCTCCCCTCCCCTCTCCTCCTCTCCACTTCCTTCCCTCCCTTCCTTTCTAAAATGAGTTGTTTTTATCATGTCTAAATACAACAGTTAAATACTACTCTTAGTAGCTTTGAGCTAATTACAAATGTTCTGACTTCTTGTCTTATTGGGATTTTGTGCATGCTAGGTAAGTGCTTTATTACTAAGATATACACTTTTTATTTTAGTTAGTCATGGTTATACATCCCTGTAAGTCTCACCTACTCAGGTCTCAGAAATGAAAGCCAAAGTAACTGGGTACTGATAAATAGCAACAAGAGCCATACTGAATCAACCATGGTGGTTTATACCTGTAATCCCAGCATAAAGGAATCTGAAGCAAAGGAATTGTGTGTGTAGCAGCCTGGGCTATCTGTGGTAATGAAGACTTTCCAAAAAAAAGGGGGGGGGGAAGCACTTTAATGTATCCATAAATTATGTTAGTAAAAAAAAAATAATCAGGATCAAGTTTAGAAAGTAGGAAAGAGGAGACAGAAGAAGAATGCTTGTGTGCACTTTTTTTTTGGGGGGGGGTCGGTCATGGGACTTGAGCTCTGGGCCTGGGCATTCATTGTCCCTGAGCTCTACCTGTGTTTACTTTTAAGTTTAGAAATATTAAAGTTAATTTGGTGTACAAAGAAGGAATATTTTAAATAGAGGTATATGTTAAACTAAATAAAAATGGAAAATATTATCCAGGTGCCGGTGGCTCATGCCTATAATCCAAGCTACACATGAGGCTAAGATCTAAAAGATCAAGGTGAGTGAGGAGAGTAAAGTTCACTAGACTCCATCCTCAAAATAAGCAGCAAAAAGCAGTGATATAGGTAATACTCAAATGGTAGAGTACTCGTCTTATAAGCACAAGATCCTGAGTCCAAATCCTAGTACTGCCAAAAACAAAACAAAATAATTAAAAATATAACTAGCTCATTAAAATAGTCTAAGCAAAAAATTTCCTTTTAATTCATATTGTAATAATCCAATAAGCTAGGTAGGTATTTGGTTATTAGATCCCATATCTATATATAGTATTTATTTGCCTGCTCCATAGTATGTATTTTCATAACCCAATTTAAAATGATAGAAAGTGTCTGTAATATTATATCAAAAATGAACTGCGCAACTGTGGGTGGGGATGGGAAGGAAAAAGAGTGAAGTAAGGGGTATTATTGTCCAAGAAGAAATGTACTCTTTATTTGACTTAGGTAACTGTAATCCCTCTGGATATCACCTTTATGATATTAAAAAAAATTAAGTGTTTTAGCAAGAGATTTTTTATTTTTTTATGTCACCAGGCTTTGGTGGCACATCCTACTTTGCAGTTTGAAGCCAACATCAGCAGAAAACTCTTACCTCCAATTAACCAGCAAAAGGCTTGATGTGAAGTGTAGCTCAAGTGGTAGAGCCTTGAGTGAAAAAGTCAAGCCACAGCTTGAAACCCTGAGTTCATGTCCCTGTTTTGCATTTTTCTTTAAAGAACAGGCTGGGATTATAGAAAAGAAAGTTTTAACCTGAATTTTATTTTCTACCCTCTCTAGCACATGTTTGTTCTTCGTGAACGCCCTGAAACAGTGTTAATAGATCTTATTCAGAGGACTAAAGATGCAGTAAGAGAGCTAGACAATCTACAGTATCGAAAAATGAAGAAACTCCTTTTTCAAGAGGCACATAATGGACCAGCAGTAGAAGCACAGGAAGAAGAAGAGGTAATTCCTAAAATAATTCAAATCTTGGATTATCATTGTGTGTTTTTCCCTTATTTGAAATGCCTTGCCAAGAATTTGTTTTTTTTCATATCAATAATTCTGAAGTTGTAGTGTCTTCTTTTTTCCTCCCTTCCCTTCCCCTTCCCCCTCTTTCTTCCTTCTTTCCATTGTCACTTGTTAATAGTACAAGGAGTTTTGGACTGGGAATGTGGCTTACTGGTAGAGTACTTGCCTAGCATGAATGAAGGCGTGGGCTCTATTCCTCAGTACCATATAAACAGAAAAAGCCAGAAGTGGCACTGTGGCTCAAGCAGTAGACTACTAGCCTTTTACTGGTGCGCGCACACACATGCACACGCACGCACACACAAAAATAAAAGTAGAAGGCGTGTCACTATGATAGGTTTATAAATGTGTAGTGTACTTTTGACAAGTTTGTTTTTGTTTGTTTTTGACTGGGTATTGTCCCCGAGCTCTTCTGCTGGAGACTAGTATACTACTTTGAGCCCCAGTCTCACTTCTAAATTTTGAGTAGTTAATTGGATAACCAGTGCCTGGCAAAAGACCTTTCATTAAAAGATCTATTTGTGTTAGGGTTAGCTAAAGGAAGCAACCAATAGAATATATGTGGACTTATAAAATGGGATTTGTTAAATTGGCTTTACAAGATCATAGTCAAGACAAGTCCCTCAGTGCCCTTCTGCATGCTGAAAAGCCAGAGCTCATTCTAAGAAGCCTCAGACAGACCAAAAAGAACAATCAGTGATATGGCCCCAGGCCATTGGGTGAAAACCGTTCGAGCTCCTTGAAGAGTTGGTAGTATTGGTTCCGTGTTGAAAGTTGTAAATGGCAGCAGCAGTATGTGTACTTGCTCAAGTAAAATAAAGGCCACATATGTGCTGGTGGGCGTTCTCCTTTCGATTTTTTCTGAGATCATAAACTGTTGAAGGATGCTGTCCATATTCAAGATGTGTCTTTCCCTGCAGAAGTGCTGTCCCTCATGGCAATAGTTTCTGGAAATACCCTAATAAACATAATCTTATCTTTCATATTTCTTGGCCACTGAATCCCTTTAAAAAAATTGGCTGGGCACATTGGCTCATGCCTATAATCCTAGCTACTTAGGAGGCTAAGATCTGAGGATTGAGGTTCAAAGCCAGCCCAGGCACTAAAGAAAGTGAGAGTCTTTATCTTCAATTAATCATTAGAAAATGGGAAATGGTGGGGGCAGGGGGGGAGGGAATTGGGGACAAAAACATAGAAGGGGTATCAATGTGTGAGAAGTAATGCATTTACTATCTGGGGAATATAACTGTGTCCCCTCTATATATTACAATAAAAAATACCATCAAAAAATGGAAAGTGGGGCTATGGCTCAGGGTTAGAGCAGTAGCCTTGAGCTTAAAAGCTCAGGTATAGCACCTAGGTTCAGGGGTAGGGTGGTAGTGGTAGCCTTGAGTTGAAGAGCTCAAGGATGGCACCCATGACCAACAAAATTTTTTTTTTAACTAACTGGATATTTGAGTTCCATAGAGCATGCTGAAAATATTTGAAAATGTAGAATCTCTTAAGTTAGCCTAAAAAGTTACTGTAAAACCAAGCATTGGTGGCTCACACCTATAATTGTAGCTACTCAGGAGCCTGAGATTTGAGGATTATGGTTCAAAGCCAGCCCAGGCAGAAGAATGCCTGTGAGACTTTTTATTAGGGGGGGGGAGGTAGATCACGGGACTTGAACTCTAGGCCTGGGCGCTGTCCCTGAGTTCTTCAGCTCAAGGCTACCGCCCTACCTCTGGACTCATAGCGCAACTTTGCTTATTTTTTCTGTAAACTTTTGGCAAATATAGGGAATTTCTTTCCATAGACTGCTAACTTTGTTTCTACTAACTGTGTACCAAGTATTCTGTGTGCTAGATGCTTTAATCAATAATTCAGAATAAAGATATTTTAATCTTTTTTTTTTTCCCTTAGGAACAAGATCATGGTGTTGGCCGGACTGGAACAGTGAATAGTGTCGGAAGTAATCAGTCTATTCCCAGTATGTCTATAAGTGCCAGCAGCCAAAGCAGTAGTGTTAACAGTCTTCCAGATGCCTCAGATGACAAAAGTGAGCTAGACATGATGGAGGGAGACCATACAGTGATGTCTAACAGTTCGGTTATCCATTTAAAACCTGTAAGTATTTGAATTTTAGTGTAATTGTAATTTCTATAAATAATTTTTCCATCTCACTAAGAGATTTCTCTTGAAGGTTGAAAAGTTCCAAAATTTGTTTATATAGCACTACTTTTGGAATTTTTTTTTTTTTTTTTGGACCAGTCCTGGGGCTTGGACTCAGGGCCTGAGCACTATACTTGGACTTTTCTCAAGGCTAGAGCTCTACAACTTGAGCCACAGCACCACTTGCGGATTTTTCTATGTATGTGGTACCAAGGAATCCCACCCGGGTCTTTAAGCACCCAACCACTAGGCGAAACTTCCAGCCTTTTTGCTTTTTTGTTTTTTGGGGGCTTGGGGGGGTTGGAAAACAGTTTTTCAGCCAGGTGTGGTAGCTCATGTCTATAATCCCAGCTACTCAGGAGACTGAGATCTGAGAATCCCAGTTCAAAGCCAGCCTGGACACTAAAAGAACAGGAGACTCTTATCTCCAGTTAACTTCCAGAAAACAGGAAGTGGTAGGGTGGTAGCCTTGAGCTGAAGAGCTCACGGATAACACCCAGCTATGCCTTATATCTTTATTTTGTTCTCAGTATTGAAAGAAAGAAAATAAGAAAGAAAAAGTTAAGGTAACTACTCTTAGCATTTAATAGAAATGCCTTCTTTGTAACTTCATAGCTTATAAGTACTATATACAACATTAGATACAATGGCTCTTAAGATGAAAATAACCTAAATTTTCACTGACAGATGAGTAGATAACAAATTATGTGTACATCCAATATAGTATTACTCAGCTGTCAAAAAAGAATGAAGTCTGTTTAAATGAAGCTACAATATAGATAAACATTAAAAATATGCCACATGATGGCACAGGCCTATAATCCTAGTACATGGTATGCTTAGGCATGAGGATTGTGCCCTTGAGGCTGGCCTGGATTATATACTGAGACCTTTTTTCCAAAACAAAAGCTAATAAATGACGCATACAAAAGGACAAATATTGTATAGTTAAATTTAAATGAAACAGAGATGGAAAATGGCTTAGAGATTATTGTCATCTGAATAAAAGGATAAAATGGGAATTACTGCATATGGATACAGAATTCTCTTTGAAGTGGTGGAAAGTTTTGGAAATAACAATGATGAATAACCAACAATGAAATTGTAATGAATGCCAATTAAGAGCACACATTTGTTATGCATATTTTATTTTATTTTTTTGCCAGTCCTGGGCTTGAGCTCAGGGCCTGAGCACTGTCCTTGGACTTTCTCGAGGCTAGAGCTCTACCACTTGAGCCTCAGTACCACTTCCGGCTTTTTTCTATCTATGTGGTACCGGGTCTTCATGCATGCTAGGCAAGCACTTTAACCAGTAGGCCAAACTCCCGGCCCTATGCATATTTTAATACATGAAAGTGCCTAAAAGTAAACAGTAGTGTCATTATCTGTGTCAAATGATTTAAAAATTTTTTTTCCTGTTGGTCCCGGAGCTTGAACTCAAGTCATTGTTCCTGAGCTTTTGTGCCTAAGAGTAGCACTCTACCACATGAGCCAGAGCTCTACTTATGGCCTTTTACTGAAGGCAAGTGCTCTACCACCTGAGCCATAGCACCATTTCTGGTCTCTCCTATTTATGTGGTACTGAGAAATTGAATCCAGGGCTTCGTGCATGCTAGAAAAGTACGCTACCTCATTCCAAGCCAATCTTGTTTTTATATACTGTTGTAAAACTTCTCAGTTTCGTATAATGTGTAAGATATAAATCAGCCATGTGTATTTGTGTACTATTTTATACACTGGAAGTAATTTCTAGCCATTTCTTGTTTTTGTTTTTTAAAATTATGCATCTTTGAGACATAATGACAGGTCCGGGAATGTGGCCTGGTGGTAGAGTGCTTGCCTAGCATGCCCAAAGCCCTGCATTTGATTCCTTGGTACCACATATACACAGAAAAAGTCAGAAGTGGTGCCGTGGCTCAAGTGGTAGAGTGCTAGCCTTAAGAAAACTCAAGGATAGTGCCAGGCCCTAAGTTCAAACCCCAGGACTGGCAAACAGAGGAGAGAGAGAGAGAGGGAGAGGGAGAGGGAGAGAGAATTTAATGATAAAATTACCTTGGTCAGCCAGGTGAGATGGCTCATGCCTGTAATCTAGCTATTCAGGAAGCTGAGATGTGAGGATTGCCAACATTATCTTGGTCAAATTGTCCTTAATTCCCTTGAGGTCTCAAAGAAACTCTTCATCTTATATGATATTGTCAATCTTTGCTTAGGAAGAAGAAAATTATAGAGAAGAAGGAGATCCTAGAACAAGACCATCAGATCCACAATCTCCACCTCAAGTATCTCGTCATAAATCACATTATCGTAATCGAGAACACTTTGCAACTATACGAACAGCATCATTGGTATGTATTCCTGTGACCTAAAAAGAAATGCATTTTTCAGGGGTAGAGTGGTAGCCGTGAGCTAAAGAGCTCAGGAACGGTGCCCAGGCAGAGATCAAGCCCCATGACCCACCCCCCCCCCCAAAAAAAAAAAGAAAGAAAGAAAAGTAAGGAAGAAAGAAAGAAAAGAGATCCATTTTTTATTTTGGGTGTATTTTTGGAGTGTAACTTTTTCCTTTTTGTCAGTCATGGGGCTTGAACTCTAGGCCTGGGTGCTGTCCCTGAGCTCTTCAGCTCAAAGCTACCACCCTACTCTGACCGCAGCACCACTTCTGGTTTTGTAGTGGTTAATTGGAGTTAAGAGTCTCCTGTTCTTCTTTAGTTCCCAGGCTAGCTTTGAACTACAATCCTCAGATCTCAGCCTCCTGAGTAGTTAGGATTATAGGCTGAGCCAACCATGCCCAGCGCTTCTGGCTTTCTCCATGTATATGGTACCGAGGAATTGAACCCAGGTCTTCTGCATGGTAGGCAAGCACTCTACCACTAGGCCAGCCCTGAATTGATATTTTGAACTCAGGACCTTGTCCTTAAGCAAACACTACCACTTGAGACCAGCACCTACATTTTTTGTTTTGGAACATGAAATTCTAGCAATATCTTACATTTTGTATTTGAGTTTATTTTCCAAAGCATTTATTCAACGTTTTAAGTGTCCCTTAGAAGAAAGATATGCAAAAGAAAGATATGTTAAAGTAAAAACATCTTCAAGGCATGTTTATAAGTCATATTTTAGAGTATATTAAGTGTGTAAGAGAAATACATGTATCCAGATAATTTGTATGTGTGTGGGGGTGGGGGTGGTTGTGGGACTTGAACTCTGGGCCTGGGTGCTGTCCCTTCAACCCAAGGCTAGCATTCTTACCACTGGAGCCACAGTGCCACTTCTGCAGATGATTTTTGATTCAGTGGCATTAGAGAAGTAATTTATAAGTTGTTGTTTGAACCTTTAAAGTTACTAGGTTTTAGGCAAAAGGAGAGATAAGAAAATGGTATTTTCACTTAAGTAGAATTAGAAGTCAGAATGGTAGTCAGAAAGTAGGAAATGTTTGGAAAGTGACAATAAGACATGAAAAGGTGCTTATAACCGGTGGTGGGGGGAAAAAAGGGACTCATAACATCTTCAGTCTTAAGGGAAACAAATCAAACCACAGTGATAGGGCTGAAACAATAGTGGTAGATTACTTGCCTGGTTTGTTCATCACCCCCTGGGTTTGATTTCTATCAAAATAAACAAAACAAAAATAAGATACTATGAGACTGTTATTCCTGCCAGTGCCTGTAATCCTACCTTTTCAAGAGGCTGAGATCTGAGGATCAAAGTTCAAAGCCACCCTGGGCACAAAAGGACCTGAGACTCAGATCTCCAGTTAACTGTAGAAAAAATAAAATGAGAATGGGGCTTGGCTTAAGGGTAGGGAGATAGCCTTGAGCTGAAGAGCTGAGGGACAACACCCAGGCAGATGGAGTTCAAGCCCCATGGCCCACCAAAAAAAGAAACAAAAAAACCCAACAGCCTGGCTGAGAGTTTGGCGTAGTGGTAGAGTGCTTGCCTAGTGTGCACAAAAACACTAGCATACATGAAGACACAGGTTCATTTTCCCTGTACCATATGCATAGAAAAGCCAGAATTAGTGCTGTGGCTCAAGTAATAGAGCACTAGCCTGGAGAAAAGCCCAGGGATAGTGCTCAGGCCCTGAGTTTAAGTCCCAGAACTGACAAAATACCTGGAGGCATGACTCAAGTAGTGTAGGGTGTCTGTCTTGTAAACCTGAGGCTCTGAATTGTATTTTTGGCCAAGTGCCACAGTCTTACACTTAAAATCCTTGCCCCTCAGGGTGTTGAGATTTGAGGGTCACAGTTTGAAGCCAGCCCAAGCAGAAAAGTTCACAAGACTCCATCCTCAAATAACCAACAAAAAAAGCTAGATTAAAGGTGTAGCTCAAGTAGTCAAGAGCCAGCTTGTCTATTTCTTTAAAAGATTTGGCAGAAATTAATTGAATTGTTATATTAGGGTCTCTTACCTAGTTAGTTAATAGTAGACTGCTCTAAATGCTTTTGAAAGAAAATGTTTTGCTTTATTGTTTTTGGTATATCTAGGTTACAAGACAAATGCAAGAACATGAGCAAGATTCTGAGCTTAGAGAACAGATGTCTGGCTATAAGCGAATGAGAAGGCAACATCAAAAGCAGCTGATGACTCTGGAAAATAAATTAAAGGCTGAGATGGATGAACACCGACTCAGATTAGACAAAGATCTTGAAACTCAGCGTAACAATTTTGCTGCAGAAATGGAGAAACTTATCAAGAAGCATCAAGCTGCTATGGAAAAAGAGGTGACTGATTCAGTATTATTTGTTTACTTTAGCTTGTTTCCATCTCAGCATTAATTTACAAAGGATTTTGGTATTAGAGTATCTATTCCTAGCACCTAATTTCATGTTACTTTTATTAGATTTTCAGTAAATAGATGATATATTAGTCACGTGGCGGCTTTGTGATTTTTTTTCTCTCACTAATTTGTAAATGAGCATCTATTTTGTATTTGAAAACTGATATATTTTAATATCAACTGAAAGGTCTGTTCTATTTTATGATATTTGACACTTTTTTAGTATTATACTTGGGTCATTCAATTGTCCTAGGCTTTTGTTACCTGGTTACCTAAAACATAGATTAATCTTCCAATAGATGTTTTAGTGCCCACAATTTTACCTACTCAGGAAGCAGAGGGAGGATCATTGTTTGAGGCCAGCTGAACAAAAAGTCAGCGACACTCCATCTTAACAAGCAAAATATGGCAGTTTACATCTGTAATTTTAGCTAAATGTGAGGCATGGGTAAGAGGGTCATGGTCTGAAGCTAAACCTAAGCCATAAGCAAACAGACAAACAGATAAGACCTTATTGAAAGAAAACTGAAGTTAAAAAGTTCTGTGATTGTGGCTTCAGTGAAAGAGCACTTGCTAGAAAGCATGATGCCCTTTAAACTCCAGTACTGTCCTGACACACACAATAAACTATTTTAGGTTTCAGAAAGTCATCTGTAATTCTCTGTTCTACGTCTTGCCTTAATTGTATTTCTACTTTCCTTAAATTTGTATTCTGTTTTTCAAAATAGATTATAAAATGTACATGAATATTTGAGATTGTTAATTGAGAGATTCAGATGAAGATTTATCCCGGTTTGGGGCCAAGAGCCTGGCTTAGTGGTAGATGCTTGCATAGCATGCACAAAGCTCCGAGTTCTATTCCTCTGTAACACATATGCAGAAAAAGCCAGAAGTGGTACTCTGCTTCAAGTGGTAGAACTCTAGCCTTGAGAAAGCCCAAGGACAGTGCCCAGACTGTGAGTTCAACTCCTAGGACTTGGTGGGGGGAAATCTATAACAGAATGGATATAAACCTAGTTAGCATTTTTTTTTAAAGTCGGTTGGGGAACTTGAACTCTAGGCCTGGGCTAGCATTTTCTTTCTTTCTTTCTTTCTTTTTTATTGTAATTAATAGAAGGGTTACATGATATTTGCCAGATAAATGGTGCATTAATTCCCATACATTGATACCCTTTCACATGTCTTGGTCCCCATTTCCCTTCCCCTCTTCCCCCATCTAGCATTTTCTTATTAAGTTATTCCTTAATAAGTTCTCAAAGTTTAAAGGTGAACATATTTCATTATTTATATGTCAATCTAGATTTAATGATCTTGGTTTCATTACACTTGAAGATAAATATGTATTTTGTTGGGTGGAGAAGGGTATATTCCTCTTAAATAAAAAAGAGGTTTTAAAAAAAAAAAAACTAACATTTTTCAGGGCCCAGATGACAGCCTAGTGGTAGAATGCTTACCTAGTATGCACTAAGGCTCCAGGTTCAATTTCTTGGTACCACATGCAAAGAAAAAAGTGATGCTGTGGCTCATGTGCTAGCCTTAAGAGCAAGAACAGTGCCCAGCCCGAGTGCAAGTTCCAGGACAGGCAAAACAAAAACATCAACAAAAAGAGGCTGAGATCTGAGGATCGTGGTCCAAAGCCAGTCCAGGCATGAGAAAGTCCATGAGACTCTTATCTCCAGTCAACCCCAGGAAACCAGAAGTGGTATGGTGACTCAAGTAGTGGAGCACTGGCCTTGAGCTGAAGAGCACAGGAACAGAACCCAATCCCAGAGCCCCACGACCAACAAAAAAAAAATTTTTTTTAATGTAATGAGATTGTCATTAAAGGTGAACTTCATCTTCCTGATTCTGTGAGGTTCAAATAATGACATTGAGAAACATTTGTAATTTGATTAGGTATTTTGTACTAGAAATGCTTGTATTAATTTTTATCTCATAGAACAAAAAAAATTTTTTAAACTGATACAAGTTAAACTTTTGCCTTTACCTCTTCTTAACGAAATTTACTTAAAATTTTTCATGTAGGCTAAAGTGATGGCCAATGAAGAGAAAAAATTTCAGCAACATATTCAGGCCCAACAGAAGAAAGAATTGAATAGCTTTTTGGAGTCCCAGAAAAGAGAATATAAGCTTCGAAAAGAACAACTTAAGGAGGTACTTTGTTTTACGAAAGTTATCTGTTCACTTGTATTTATTGGTTCTCAACTCAACCATTAGGATAAAACTTTGTGTTATTGTTTATGGCTGCTAGGAGTTACCTAATCCTAGGTAACTCAGGAGACTAAGATCTGAGGATTGTGGTTCAGAGCCAGCTAGAGAAGGAATGTCTGTGTGACTCTGATCTACAATTAAGACAGAAGTAGATCTGTGTCTCTCAAGTGGCAGAACACTAGGCTTGAGCAAGAATGAGCTCAGGGTCAGACCCAGGCCCTAAGTTCAAGCCTCAGGACCAGCACCAAAATAAAAGTAAACTATAGCCAGGCACCATTGTCTCTCCAAAGTCATCCTAGCTATTGATGAGGCTAAGATATGAATATCATGATTCAAAGTCAGCACAGGTAAGAAAGTTTGTGAGCCAGCAAAACATGGGATGCATAGTCTGAGATGGTGTTCAGGCCTTACAGACACACAGACACATACACACACACACAGTGGTTGTTGCTTGTAGTCCCAGTTATTCAGGAGGCTGAGATGGGAGAATTACTTTAGCCCAGGAGTGGTTTTTTTGTTGTTGTTTGCTAGTCCTGGGGCTTGAACTCAGGGTCTGAGAACTGTTCTTGGAGTTTCCTTAAGGCTAGCCCTCTACCACTTGAGCCACAGCACTACTTTCAGCTTTTTTCTGGGTACGTGGTGCCGAGGAATGAAACTCGGGTCTTTGTGCATGCTAGGCAAGCACTCTACCACTAGGCCAAACTCCCGGCCCCAGCACAGGAGCTTTTAAACAGCCTTTTGAGACCCTGTCTCAAAATAAGTAAACTACATCTTTTACTTTTGGCTTAGAATTTTTTTTTTCCTGTGTATGTATGTGGTACTGAGAAATCGAATCTATGGCTTCATGCATGCTATGCAAGCACTCTTAATTCCCAGCCCCTGGGTTAGAAGTATACAATAATTTTGGGGTTGGGAGTTTGGCCAAGCAGTAGAGTGCTTGCCTAGCATGCACAAAGACCTGGGTTTGACTCCGCAGTACTACATACTTAGAAAAAAGCTGAAAGTGTTGCTGTGGCTCACGTGGTACAGCTCTAGCCTTGAAAAAGTCTATGGACAGTGCTCAGGCTGTGTTCAGTCTCTAGGGTAGGCAAATAAATAATAAATAATAGATTGAGTCTTAACTTTAAATAAAATCCGAATTTTTTCTTGCCCTTACAGACGATTGATATTTTTAGTCCATGTAATTAATCACTGCAGTAAGATATTGATCTTGTAAAATAAGAATAATCTCTGACATTAATACTTTCCATGTATGTAAAAATTTGCCTCTTGTCAGATGTATATCTTGTTGTATACATATTAGTGTCACAAAGGCTTACCATATACCTTACCAAGAGAGTGTCACAGATTAAAATTTTCCAGCTGTTAAGTATGAACTTGTAACATTCTCCTAGAGCTATAAATCAGAATTCAAATTCTGTTCTGGAACATTGAGTTTGAAAAGCCTGGAAAGGGAGGCTCTGATAGCTCACACCTGTAATCCTAACTATTCAGAGGACTGAGATCAGAGGATTGTGGTTCCAAACCAGTCGAGGCAGCAAAGTCTATGAGACACTCATCTCCAATTAACCACCAGAAAAACAGAAGTGGCTCTTTGTCTCAAAATGGTAGAGCACTAGCTGTGGGCATAAAGAGTTCAAGGACAGTGCCTAGGCTCAGAATTCAAGCCCCATGAGCAACAACAAAAGATTATAAATGGATTTCCCAACCATATACAAATGTCTTAAGAAAATACAATTGTACAAGTCTATTTTCTAGTAAATGAGATTTTAGTTTCTAGGTTAGTCCTTTATTGATATAACTTATAGTCAAACTAATTTATGTTTAGTAGCCATAGTTTTAGGAAGGATGCATTTATGTTCATTTAGAATAAAGATTCCTCCTCACGCTGTAAGCCCAGGAATGTAAGACAAGCTTGGAAGTTGGACATTGGTAGTTTCATGCCTGTAGTTCTCACTGCTCAAGAGGCTGAGATCTGCTGAAGGTTGAGGATCAAAACTTAGACCAGGCAGAACTGAAGTATGCCTAGTTTGCATACCTCAGTGTGCCAAACTTTAGCAGATAAAGCTAAGTAAGAGAGCACATGAGGCCCTGAGTTTTAAGCCCCAGCACTGGCACAAAATAAATAGGAAAATAAATAGAAGCAAGCAAATAAATAAAAGTAAAGATAAAATAATAGTTCCTAATCCCCAGGATAGAACAACTACCAAAGTCTTCATGGGAAATTTACTAGCAGGTGACTAAAAGATACTCTAGTGATTCTTGATATGTGTGCCCATATTACTCTCATCTCTCTCCGTGTCTCCGTGGATATTTGCACTTATATTCTTTTTTTTTTTTTTGCCAGTCATAGGCTTGGGCTCAGAGCTTGAGCACTGTCCTTGGGCTTTCTCAAGGCTAGCACTCTACCACTTGAGCCTCAGTACCACTTCCGGCTTTTTGCTCTGTATGTGGGGTACCAAGGAATCGAACCCGGGTCTTCGTGCATGCTAGGCAAGCACTCTACCACTAGGCCAAACTCCCAGCCCTACACTTATATTCTTACGGACTACTGATTTTTGATTTAGTGATAGAGTTCTTGCCTAGCATTCATGAAGACCTCAAAAAAAAAAGTTGATAATTAAGATAATATTATTATAACTTTTTAATTCAGACATGATTTATCTGGAGGCATATTCTTTTTTGAGCGTGGGACGTCATGAGTCTTGAACTTGGCCTGGGCTCTGTCCCTGAGTTCTTCAGCTCAAGGCTACCGCCCTACCCTGGAGCCAAGCCCCGCTTCCCCTTTTCTAGAAGTTAATTGGAGATAAGAGTCTCAGGTCCTTTTGTGTCTGAGCTGGCTTTGAACCTTGATCCTCAGATCTCAGACTCTGAGTAGCTAGGATTAAAGGCATGAGCCACCGCACCATCTGGAAGCATATTCTTCTTGGGAGGCTAAAGAAGAATGTGGTTTACTTTATTAACCCATTGCTTTGAAGCTAGGAATCATCAAAATGTGGTTACAAGAAGCTGAAAAGGATACATATTGAGCCGGGAGTGTGGCCTAGTGATAGAGTGCTTGCCTAGCATGCACATGCAGTCCTGGGTTCCAGTCCTCAGTACCATATACACAGAAAAAGCTGGAAACGGTGCTGTGGCTCAAGTGATAGAGCACTAGCCTTGAGAAAGCTCTCAAGGCCAGTGCCCAGGCCCTGAGTTCAAGCTACCAGGACTGGCCAAAAAAAAAAAAAAAAAAAAAGTACACGTATTTTCTGATGTGCATATCTCTTTTTTCCCCACTCTTATTTCATAAGTAATACTCTCCTTTTTCTCATGAAAAAGAGAGTATTTCTTATGAGAAAAAGGAGAGTATTACTTCCCTCTCCAAGCTCCTATATGCAGCTAAGCAAAACAATTAAGTACTTCTATTTAACTATGCTATACATAAGGCTAAGGATGTAGCTTAAAGGTAGAGTGCCTGCCTAGCATACATATGTCCTGGATTTTATTCCCCAGCACCACAAAAATAAATGAACTATAGCCAGGTTTGGTGGCATTTACATGTAACTAGCACTCAGGGAATTTGATAAAGGAGGTGACTGGTTTGGGATAGATGGTAAGATCCCCCTGTCTTAAAAAAATCAATCGTTAGGTAAGTTTACTTTTTATCAAATAATACATTCACATAGTTTTATGTATTTTGACCTGAGTGTTTTAATGTTGGACTAGGAGCTGAATGAAAACCAGAGTACCCCTAAAAAAGAAAAGCAAGAATGGCTTTCAAAACAAAAGGAGAATATACAACATTTCCAAGCAGAGGAAGAAGCTAATCTCCTTCGACGTCAGAGACAATACCTGGAGCTAGAATGCCGCCGCTTCAAAAGAAGAATGTTGCTTGGACGTCATAACCTAGAGCAGGACCTTGTCAGGGAGGTATGTGTGAATGATGAATTTTTTTGTGGGTGTGCCAGTCATGTAACTTGAACTCCGGTCCTGAGGTTTTTGTCTTCAAGGTTAGTGCTTTTGTAATTGAGCCACATATCCACTTTCAGCTTTTTGGAGATAGATGGAAATGAGACTCATGGACTTTCCTGCTTTGAACTATGATCCACAGATCTTGGTCTCCTGGCTACCAGTGAAATTTTTTTTTTATTGTTATTATTATTATTTTTTTTTTTTTTGGTGAGTCATGGGGCTTGAACTCTGGGTCTGGGCGTTGTTCCTGAGCTCTTCATCTCAAGGCTACCATCCTAACCTTGAGCCAAGCCCCACTTCCTGTTTTCTAGAGGTTAATTGGAAATAAGAGTCTCAGGTCCTTGGGCTGGGAGTTTGGCCTAGTGGTAGAGTGCTTGCCTAGCATGCATGAAGACCCGGGTTCAATTCCTCGGCACCACATACATAGAAAAAAGCTGGAAGTGGTGCTGAGGCTCAAGTGGTAGAGCTCTAGCCTTGAGAAAGTCCAAGGACAGTGCTCAGTCCCTGAGCTCAAGCCCAGGACTGGCAAAAAAAAAAAAAAAAAAAAAAAAGAGTCTCAGGTCCATTTGTGCCTGGGCTGGCTTTGAACCTTGATCCTCAGATCTCAGCCTCCTGAGTAGCTAGGATTACAGGCATGAGCGACCGTTCTGGCTTGAATCTTTTTCTTCAGCATATACCATTCTCAGGTCTTTCCCATCTGTATTCTTTTACCCAAGACATTCATAGAACTTGCCATCTTCTTAAGTCTCTACCATTCTAGAAGTGCCTTCCATGATCCCCAGAATCCTTTTTCCATCTTTACATAAATTTTTTTTTTTTGGTTGTGGGACTTGAACTCTGGGCCTGGGTGTTTTCCCTGGGCTCTTCAGCTCAATGCTACCACCCTATCCCTTGCACCATAGCACCAGTTCCGGTTTTCTGGAGATAAGAGTCTCAGTCTTTCCTGCACTGGCTGGCTTTAAACTGTGAATACAGGAGTGAGCCACCACGCCCAGCTTTGCACTTGTCCCTCTTTTATCTTTTTTTTTGGGGGGGGGGGTTCAGTCTTGAGGCTTGAACTCAGTACCTTGGCCACTGTCTTTGATCTTTCTTTAGACTAGCCCTGTACCACTTGAGCCATTGCTTTTTTTTTTTTTTTTTTAATGTGGTACCGAGGAATTGAACCTGGGTCTTCGTGCATGCTAGGCAAGCACTCTACCACTAGGCCAAACTCCCGCCCCTCCCCCCCCTTTTTTTTTGGTAGGACTTGAACTCAGCCTGGGCTTGGTCCTTGAGCTCTTCAGCTCAAGGTTAACACTCTACTATTTACTTGATCCACAGCACCACTTCTGGTTTTCTGATGGTTAATTAGAGATAAGAGTCTCATGGACTTTTGTGCCCAGGCTGGTTTTGAACCCCAGTCCCCAAATCTCAGCCACTTGGGTAGCTAGGATTACAGGCATGAGCCACCAGCACCTGGCTTTGTCCCTCTTGCATACATACAAAATGTGCATCATATCTCTTTCATTAGAATTGAAATTGTATAGTCACAGATATTTTTCAGGCTTTTATATCCCCAATGTCTGGCCCATAGTAATCATTTAGTAAACAATTTGTTAATTTTATTTCTTTAATGAAAGACATTGTGTATATGTATGTATTTTTAATAAAAATATTTTTAAGTCCTGGAGTGTAGCCTAGTGGTAGAGTGCTCACCTAGCATGCATGAAGCCTTAGGTTTAATTCCTAGGTCCACATACTCAGAAAAAGCCAGAAGTGGCGCTGTAGCCCAAGTGACAGAGCACTCGCAAGTGTGCGAGAACTATGCCCAGGCCCTGAGTTTAAGTCCCAGGACAGATTAAAAAAATAAAAGCCAGCGTGGTGGCTCACACCTGTAAACCTAGCTACTCAGGAGACTGAGATCTGAGGATAAAGGTTCAAAGCCAGCCCGTGCATAAAAGGACCAGAGACTCTTATCTCCAATTAACCTCTAGAAAAGATAGTGGAGCCTAGCTCCAGGGGAGGGTGGTAGCCATGAGCTGAAGAGCTCGGGGACAATGCCCAGGCCGAGTTCAAGCCCCATGACCCACAAAAAAAAAATTAATTAAAATAAATAAATTTAAAAAAATTAGCAGACACCATGGCTCACGCCTATAATCCTAGCTACTCAGGAGGCTGAGATCTGGGGATCAAGGTTCTAAGCCATCCCGGCACAAAAAGACCTGAGACTCTTATCTCCAATTAAACTTTAGAAAATGAGGAGGTGGGGCTTAGCTCAAGGGTAGGGCAATAGCCTTGAGCTAAAGAGCTCAGGGACAGCACCCAGACCCAGAATTCAAGCCCCACGACCAACCAAAAAAAAAAGAAAGAAAGAAAAAAAAGCATACTTTAACAATTAAATCTCCTTCTAGAGTTCTTGCCTACAGAAGCAGTAGTATAATAACTATCTGTTGCAACATACATAGATACTGAAACCTTAAAGTAAAAAATAGAAATGGTTGAAAAAAACGGTATCACAAATCAGTATGTTTCAATGGCATTTTTAAAGCCTTATTGTGCTGGACATTGTGGTGCTTTCCTATAGTCCCAGAACTTGAGTCAGAGCACTTGGGAGTTCAAGACCAGCATGGACTGAATTCTAGGCCAGTCTAGGGTACATCAGACTTTGTCTGATATGGATATATATATCATATATATATCATATATACACACTTAAGTGAAAAAACTAGCTGTATGTCTATGATGTACATTAGTGTTTTGACGCCACAATTTTTTAAAATAATAAATGCAAGGATGAAAGTAATGGATGCACCAAATATTTGTAGGTACAAAGGGGGAGAGTTTGACTTTTACATAATATGTATATATGTAATTATTTTTTTTCCTGTCCTGGGGCTTGAACTTGGGGGCTTGGGCACTGCCCCTGAGCCTCTTTGTGTGCGAGGCTGGTGCTCTATCATTAAACGCACACTTTTGTGCTATTTTTTTTTTTTTGTGGGGGGGTCATGGAGCTTGAACTCAGCTTGGGCTTTGTCCCTGAGCTCCTCAGCTCAAGACTATTGCCCTACTCTGGAGCCAAGCTCCACTTCATGTTTTCTAGAGGTTAATTGGAGATATGAGTCTCAGGTCCTTTTGTGCCTGGGCTGGCTCTGAACCTTGATCCTCAGATCTCAGCCTCCTGTGTAGCTAGGATTACAGGCCTGAGCCACTAGCACCTGGCTTTTTTTTTTTTTTTTTAAAGTCTCACAGACTTTATTGCCTGTGTTGGCTTTGAAACGTAATCCTCATATTCAGCCTCCTGAATAGCTTGGATTACAGGTGTGAGCCACTGGGACCTGGCACATTTATTTATTTATAATGAAGAATTATAAGAAAAGAATAACATTTGTTGAACACCAAGTGCTAGGTTGTCATCATTTTTCAATTATAAACTTTTTTCTTCCTCATATTAAATCTATAAAATGGAACTGCAGCATAGGACAGTGGTAGACTATCTGCCTATTATCTGACCCTTGGATTTGATCCCTACATTAGGAATAAAAAATAATAGAAGATAAATTTTTAGTATTCAGCCATTCTTGAAGCAGAAGGTTTAATTATATTCAATTCCTGATACTTCTTAAGTTTTTTGTTTTTTTTTTTTACATTGTAGGAATTAAACAAAAGACAGACTCAGAAGGACTTAGAACATGCCATGCTACTGCGACAACATGAATCTATGCAAGAACTGGAGTTCCGCCACCTCAACACAATTCAGAAGATGCGCTGTGAGTTGATCAGATTGCAGCATCAAACTGAGCTCACTAACCAGCTGGAATATAATAAGCGAAGGGAACGAGAATTAAGGAGAAAACATGTCATGGAAGTTCGACAGCAGCCTAAGAGTTTGAAGGTACCTTTGGTGTAAGCTTCTAGACAAAGGGGAAAAGTGATAAATCATATCAGCAGGAAAAAATTAAGATAGATGTGAAGACATGGAGAAATTGAGTTAATTATTTTCCTTTTTAGCCTCATTGGTTGTATTCTGTATGAATTGCCTGTTGCATAAATTGCTTATCAAAGTACAAAAAAAGTAGTTACTTGTTTAACTGTGGAAGTAGCAGTTCTTGTTTAAATGCAACTAATATTTGGTGCTGAAATATTCTATGTCAGCATGCTAACCTTTTGGCTTCTGTTTTTGTTCTAAATAATACTCCTAATTTTCTCTAAATATGATTTATACAGAGGTTAAAAGTACACAAATAAAGCTGACTGCTGGAGGCTCATGCCTATGATCTTTTCTACTTTAGAGGCTAAGATCTGAAGATAGTGGTTCAAAGCTAGCCCAGGCAGGAAACAAAGTCTGTGAGATGCTTATCTCTAACTATTAGAGAACTCGAAGTACAGATGTGGCTCAAAATGGTAAGAGTACTAGCTTTGAGCAAAAGAGTTCAGGGACAGGACCCAGGCCCTGAGTTCAAGCCCCATAACTA
Organism: Megascapheus bottae; assembly: GCF_031878675.1. Lineage (NCBI taxonomy): Eukaryota > Metazoa > Chordata > Mammalia > Rodentia > Geomyidae > Megascapheus > Megascapheus bottae. Next base: position 29,265,982 of record NC_143525.1, on the reverse strand, counting down.
ACATGTACACACATACATATGTGCATGCATGTACATACATTCATATGCATGTGTGCATAATACATACATACAATAGAAGGCACTAGGTGTCCGTGGCTCACACCTATAATCCTAGATACTTGGGAAGGTAGAGATCAAAAGGATATTAGCTCCAGGCTAGCCTAGACAAAAAGTTTATATCACTTCCTTAGCAGAAAAGGTGGAGCATCATCATGAGCAGCTGTCATCTCACCTATGTCAGGAAACATAAAAAGAATATCATAATTTAGGTCAACCAAGGCAAAAAGACAAGACCTCATCTCAAAAACAACCAGAGTAAAAAGGATTGGTGATAGAACACCTGCCTAGTAAATGTGAGACCCTGAGTTCAAACTCTTCTAATGTGAAAAAACTTTTTATTCCTTATACATTCCGCTGTCTTCAGGAAATTTTCCAGTTTTGTGAATTGTCTGAAATAGTTGAATCGTAATAAAAACAAAGCAGTTCGGCCAAGACTTTGGCCTAGTGGTAGAGTGCTTGCCTAGCATTCACAAAGACCCAGGTTCAGTCCCTCAGTACCACATATATAGAAAAAGCCAGAACTGGTGCTGTGGCTCAAATGGCAGAGTCCTAGCCATGAGAAAGCCCAAGGATAGTGCTCAGGCCCTGAGGTCAAGCCCCAGGATTAGCAAAAATAAATTAATTAATTAATTTAAAAAAAAAAAACCAGCAGGTACTCGTATAGACAAGTGTCCGTATCTCAATTGATTGTATATGGCTGCAAAAAATTCAAAACAAAATTATTTCCATAAGGCACAGGTAGTACAGTATTTGCTGTTGAATAACTTTCTTGTCAAGATGGTGATAGTGATCTCCTGTAATCCCATCCCTTTGAAGGCTGTGGTATGAGGATCTTAAGTTCAAGACCAGCCTGGATTTCATAGTGACATCCTGTCTCAAAAAGCAAAATAAAACAGACCTCTTACTCCTCTAATAACTTCTTCCCCATTTAAAACTGTTTAGTACTTAAGCCCTAGAACTATTTTTGGGGTTACTGAGTAGCAGAGCACTTATTCAGCATGTGCAGAGCCCTAGCACGAGAGAAAAGTAAAACCAAAACTACTACTATCCATTTGATTCTGAATATACTGGACTAAAATGAACTTCACTCATAAAAGTAATCTATGTCAAAGTCTTAAAAAATACAACACACATAATGGTATTCCCAATGCCTACATCCTCATTCAAACATTAAGCTATTTTGAAACTAAATATGGAATTAAAAGTTAAATTGCTTTACCAGAATCTTTATTCCCATTTACCATCCAGGAATCAGGAAATGTTTCTTCCTACTTTATTCTGTCATATCAAAATAAGTTTTTGAGCCAGATATTTGTAGCTCACTCTTTCAATCCTAACTACTCAAAAGCTGAGAACTGAGGATCATGATTCAGAGCCACCTGAGCAGGAAAGTCCAAGAGACTTTTTTTTTTTCTTGAGCTCTTCAGCTCAAGACTACCGCCCTACCTCTTGAGCCACAGTGCTCCTTCCCATTTAGTAGAGGTTAATTGGAGATAGAGTCTCAAATCCTTTTGTGCTAAGACTGGCTTTGAGCCTTGATCCTCAGATCTCAGCCTCCTGAGTAGCTAGGATTACAGTTGTGAGCCACCACACTAGGCCCAGGAGACTCTTATCTTCAGTTAATTACTAGAAAACTGAAAGTGGGGACCAGGAGTTTGGCCTAATTAGTAGAGTGTTTGCCTAGCATGCATGAAGATCCAGGTTCAATTCCTCGGTACCACATACATAGAAAAGGCCAGAAGTGGTGCTGTGGCTAAAGTGGTAGGGTTTTATCCTTGAGAAAACCCAAGGACAGTGCTCAGTCCCAGAGCTGAAGCCTAGGACTGGCAAAAAAAAAAAAAAAAGAAGTGGAGCTTCAGGTGAAAATGATAGCATACCAGCTGAGAGCAAAAGTAGCTCACAACTTTCTGTATAGCACTCCAACAATAAAATTAATTAATTTATAAAATAGCTCAGGGACAGCACCTAGGCTCTCAGTTCAAGATCCGTGTCCAACAAATCTTTGCTAGAACAAAAATACATATATATAGCTCCCCTGTGAACCTGAATAAGTTTCATTTTGTTGCTCTTTTCAAAATAGATAATTGTGGGTGAGAGCATAGCCAAGTGATAGGAGTGCTCGCCTGGCATGCATGAAGCCTAGGTTTGATTCCTTTGTACCACATACTCAGAAAAAGCCAGAAGCTGCATTACTGCTCAAGTGGCAGAACACTAGCCTTGAGAGCTTAAAGCGTTCAAGGACAGTGCCCAGACCCTGATTTCAAGCCCCAGGACTGGTTTAAAAAAAAAAAAAAAGCCACTAACCACATCCCCAGGCCCATTGGGTTTTTTTGGTTTTGGTTTTGGTTTTGGTTTTGGTTTTTGGTCGTCATGGGACTTGAACTCTGGGCCTGATTGGCATTGTCCCTGAGCTCATCAGTTCAAGGCTACTGTCCTACTCATTGAGACACAGTGTGTCACTTCCAGTTTTCTGGTGGTTAATTGGAGATAAGAGTCTCACAGACTTTAGTGCCTGGGATGTGGTCTCTAAATAAGCCAGGCACAGTGGCTCACACCTGTCATTCTAGTTACTCTGGAAGCTGAGATCTGAGGGTCACAGTTCAAAGCCACCCAGGCACTAAAGAATGTAAGTGGGGCCTATAGTTCAAGGGGGATGGTGGTAGCTTTGAGCCCAGAGTTCAAGCCCCATGACCGACCAAAAATAAAAGCTGGAAGTGGAGGTGTAGTCTAAGTGGTACAACATGAGTCTTTAACAAAAAAAATAAATAAAGCTGAGACTGGGAATGTGGCTTAGTGGTAGAGTGCTTGCTTAGCATCCATGAAGCCCTGGGTTTGATTCCTCAGTACCACATAAATAGAAAAGGCTGGAAGTGCCATTGTAGCTCAAGTGGTAGTATGCTAACCTTGAACAAGAGGTTCAGGGACAGTACTCAGGTCCTGAGTTCAAGTCCCAGGACTGGCAATGAGATGAATGAATGAATCAGTTTTGAAAGCAAGCAAGCAAACTGAGGGACAATTTAGTGCCAGGCCCTTAGTTCAAGCCTCAGAATACACACACACACACACACACACACACTCTCTCTCTCTCTCTCTCTCTCTCTCTCTCTCTCACACACACACACACACACAGTGTGTGTGTGTGTGGCAAAATTAAACAAGCAAAGCTTAGTGCTAACAGCTTATACCTGTATTATTTCTGGCTACTCAAGAGGCTGAATCCTAGAAAATAACTTTTTGAAGCCAACCTAGGCAGAAAGTCTTTATAAGACTCTTCAGGCTGGGCAAGGTGGCTCGAATGTATAATCCTAGCTACTCAGGAGGCTGAGATCTGAGAATCGCAGTTCAAAGCCAGCCTGGATACTAAAGTTTGGTGGACTCTTATCTCCAGTTAACCACAAGAAAACCAGAAGTGGCGCTGTGACTCAAGGGGTAGGGAGGTAGCCTTGAACCGAAGAGCTCAGGGACAGCCCCCGGGCCCAGAGTTCAGGTCCCACGTCTAACAAGAAAAATATAAAATAAAATAAGACTCCAGCTTCAGTTAACCAGCAGGAAAAAAAGTAAGTAGAGATGTGGCTCAAGTGATGGAACACCATCCATGATCAAGTAAGCAAGCTGAGCAAGTACAAGGCTTTGTGTCCCTGGGATGACAGATATGCACTACCTTGCTTGGCCATTGGTTGAGATGGAGTCTTTCACTTCTTTTTTTTTTTTTTTTTTTTTTTTTGTTTTAGCATGGGTTTATCTCAAACCACCACCCTTTTATCTCTACCTCCCAAGAAAGTAGGATTGCAGGCTTGATCCAACATGTCTGGCCCCAAATAATTTTTTTTTGGTCCAGGGCCTGGGCACTGTCCTTGGACTTTTTGCTCAGGGCTAGCGCTCTGCCACTTGAGCCACAACACCACTTGTGGCCTTTTCTGTGTATGTGGTACTGAGAAATCAAACCTAGGGCTTCATGGATGCTAGGCAAGCTCACTATCATTAGAAAAAATATATATATATATAGTAAATATATTACATATATATCATAAATATATATCTATATATATATATTTTTGCCAATCATGGGGCTGGAATTCTGGGCCTGGGCAACATCCCTGCACTCTTTAGCTTAAGGCTACCCCCCTACCCCTAGGCTTGGACATTGTCCCTGAGCTCTTCAACTCAAGGCTACCATCCTACCTCTTGAGCCACAGCCCATTTGGTATTCTAGTGATTAATTGGAGATAAGAGTCTCGTAGACTTTAGTGCCCAAGCTGGCTTTGAACCGCTCTTAAGTAATAAAAAATAATTATTATAACAATGTTAATTATTTACTTTTAGACTTCCAAGTCAACTTTTGATACGTAGATCCACAAAAAAATAGGGTCTGTAAATTGAGATTGTCATTTAAAAAAAAAAATTGGAGGATGGGCTGGAATGTGTCCTAATGGTAGAGTGTTTGCCTGGCCTGCATGAGGCCCTGGATTCAATTCTTCAGTACCACATACACATAAAAATCCAAAAGTGGAGCTATGGCTCAAGTGGTAAAGTGCTATCCTAGAGCCAAAGAAACTCAGGGACAGTACCTAGGCTTATAGCGGTAATACTAGCCTCTCAAGAGGCTGAGAGCAGAAAGATCACCATTCAAAGCCTTGGTAGAAGAGTTTAGAGGACTATCCAAAACCAACCAGCAAAAACAAGACTAGACGCATGGCGCAAATGGTAGTGCACCAGCCTAGTATGCATGAGTTCAAACATCACTGCCAAAAAAAAAAGAAAGGAAAACCAGGTGTGGTGCCTCATGCCTATAATCCAAGCTACACAGGAAGCTGAGTTGTGAGGATTGTAGTTCAAAGCCAGACTGGGCACTAAAGTCTGTGAGACTCATCGCCAATTAACCGCTAGAAACCGGAAGTGACACTGTTGGTAGGGCAGTATCCTTGAGCTGAAGAGTTTAGGGACAGCACCCAGGCCCAGAGTTCAAGCCCCAGGACTGACCAAAAAAAAAAAAAAAGAAAGAAAGGAAAAGAAGCGGGGCCGGAAGTTTGGCCTAGTGGTAGAGTGCTTGCCTAGCATGCATGAAGACCTGGGTATTTTAGCTAAAAATAGTAAATATGCTTTATTTTTTGCCCCAAATATCTGATAAAATTTTGCCTTACCAGTAAAGTAAGGTACTTTGATGTCTACTACACTTAATTATATAACACAAGATTGATTTGTCACGAATATAACAATCAGTGCTAATTTTAATATCTTCTCAGGTCACAAAATTTACTTGTGAAATAATGCCGATTGCTTGAAGTCCTGTGACAAATAAGTTTTTAATTATTAAAATACAAAAAAATCAGATAACTTAGGCCAATTGAATGGCCAAGTATAAAAATAGCTGCAACTTTACCATTGACCTTTTGTGTTTTCTCTTTTTCTCAGTAGTATTATTTGTATGTAAGTATAATGTATACAAATGTATATGTTGAAACATACATAATTTTTTTTCTTCCCAGTCAAAAGAACTCCAAATAAAAAAACAGTTTCAGGATACCTGCAAAATCCAGACCAGACAGTACAAAGCATTAAGAAATCACCTACTGGAGACTACACCAAAGAGTGAGCACAAAGCTGTTCTGAAAAGGCTCAAGGAGGAACAGACCCGGAAATTAGCCATCTTGGCTGAGCAGTATGATCACAGCATTAATGAAATGCTTTCTACACAAGCCGTGAGTTTACTTTGTTTAGGCCAAATTTAGTGCTACTTTTTTTTTTCTACATTTTGAATGGAATCCCAGCTATTAAAATACTAGTTGGAAATGATTGCTGTCATGTATCTAGGGCTATAGTAGTTATTAAGCATTACTTGAGAATGCCATGATGTATATAAAAATCCACATGTAGACATGAAGTTCTATATAGATTTCCTATAGAGAGATCCCAAGATGTTGTCAAGGTGAAACAGAAGCTTTGGTAAACATCAGGCAGCATAGATTGCTATATTGGGTTTGCCAATGGTCAAATAAGAGATCTTGTAAAAAAAATTTTTTTTTCTCTTCATAGGGTAGATAACTATTTAAGGCCTTGCAGTCTCAAAATTGAAGTTTGGTTTGGTTTTTAGTAGGCCATGGGCCTTGAACTCTAGGCCTGGCACTGACCCTAAACTCTTCAGCTCCAGACTAGTCACCCTACCACTTGAGCCACAGTGCCATCTCCAATTTTCTGATGGCTAATTGCAGATAAGGATGTCATGGACGTTCATGCCAGCCTGGCTTTGTACTTAAATCCTCAGTTCTCAGCTTCCTGAGTAGTTAGGAGTGCAGGTGTGAGCCACCAGCACCTGGAAAAATGGAAGATTTTGTATGGTTACTTATCTAACCATTTAGACTGTAACCATTTCAAAGTATAAAAAACATTGTTGAGGTGGGCATTCCTGTAATTCTTGCTACTCAGGAATCTGAGATCTGAGGTTCATGGTTTGAAATCAGCCCAGGCAGAAAAGTCTGGGAGTCTGTAATCTCCAGTTAACCATCAAAAAGCCAGAAGTGGAGTTGTGGCTTCAGTGATAGAGTACTAGCACTATCATTAAGTGAAAAATGAAAGGATAGTGCCTGGCCCTTAGTTCAAGTACCAATATCAGCATCCAACAAAAACAACAACAAAATTGTTATTAACTGTTAGGCTGATCAAAGCACCAAAGCAAAACAAACCAGATTTGCACCGGTTTGACTTCTAGACTGTTGTTAGTTTCTGTCCTGTCATAGTTATTTCCAGGGCCGGGAGTTTGGCCTTGTGGTTAAAGTGCTTGCCTAGCATGCACAAAGACCCAGGTTCTATTCCTTGGTACCACGTACAGCCGGAAGTGGTGCTGAGGCTCAAGTGGTAGAGCTCTAGCCTTGAGAAAGAACAAAGACAGCGCTCGGGCCCAGGACTGGCAAAAAAAAAAAAAAAATAGTTATTTCCAACTAGAGAGGACGAGGTAGAGAAATTTATATATCACCTATAAGTTTCTCTGAAGAAAAATGTAGTTATTCAAATGTTCTCCAAACAGCTCATGATAATTTCATAATGCTGCTATTGGTTATTGTGTGTTTCTTTAGAGGCCAACACACCAAGGTACAAGAGAGAGCAATTGTTATTTTCGAAAAGAATTACGACAGTAGGGCCGGGAGTTTGGCCTAGTAATAGAGTGCTTATCTAGCATGCACGAAGACCTGGGTACAATTCCTTGGTACCACATACATAGAAAAAGCCAGAAATGGTGCTGTGACTCAAGTGGCAGAGTGCTAGCCTTGAGGAAAAAGCCCAAGGGCAGTACTCAGGCCCTGAATTTAAGCCCCAGAACTGGCAAAAAAAAAAAAAAAAAAAGAATTATGGCAGTAATCATATTCTATCCCTCTTCTTCCTTTTTGTAGTCACAATCAATACCTTACAGTAGGATATATATTTTATTTTTCTCTTAGCTGCGTTTGGATGAAGCACAGGAAGCGGAGTGTCAAGTGTTAAAGATGCAGCTGCAGCAGGAACTGGAGCTGTTGAATGCATATCAGAGCAAAATCAAAATGCAGGCTGAAGCACAACATGATCGAGAGCTTCGAGAACTTGAACAGAGAGTCTCCCTTCGGAGGGCACTCTTAGAGCAAAAGGTATACATAATAGATTAAAATCATATAAGTACATTCTTATTTTAACAGGTACCTACCTGATTTTTCCTAGTCTTGGTTTGGTAACTTTTCTTTAAAATTACTGATTAATTTATGATTTTATTGATACTATTAAAATCAAGAAAGTACAATTAATTGCTGGATAAAGAATACAAAGAGCTTGTGTCTCATGCCTGTAATCATGGAAGCTATCAAATTGGAACCTAGGTCAGGAATTGGTTCTATTGATAGAGTACTTGCCCAGCATGCATGAAGACCTGGGTTCAATACCTAGGTACCACATACATAGAAAAAGCTGATGTGGCTCAAATGCTAGAACTCTAACCTTGAGAAAGCCCAAGGACAGTGCTCAAGCCCTGAGTTAAAGCCCCAGGACTGGCAAAAAAAAAAAAAAAAGTATCTCTTAGCAAAAATTGTATTTTTTAGTTGGGCACTGGTGGTTCATGCCTGTAATCCTAGCTACCTCTGAGGCCAATACCTGAGGATCAAGGCTCAAAGCCAGTCAAATCAGGAAAGCTCTGGAGACTCTTATCTCCAACTAATCACTAAGGAAAGAAAAAGAAAACAAAGAGCTAAAATGGAGCTGTTGCTCGAGTGAGCAAAAAAGCCCAGAGACAGTGCCCAGAACAAAACAAAATCTGCATCTTTAAGTTTCAAATTTATACTAAGGAAGTAGTACTATGACTCAAGTGGTAGAGCATTAGCCCTCACTACAAAGAGGATAAGTGACAGTGTCCAGGCACTGAGTTCAAGCCTCAGGACCTTTGTACTAAAAGGAAGACTGACTATAGTAAATAATTCAAGAAAAGGGATATAGGAGAAAGGTGAGTGCTATTAAAGTATGATTGCAGTTTTAGCTCCATCTAGTGATAAAGAGTAAACGCTAATTAATTTGTTAGTATATTATTTCAATGTATGAGTCAAAACCTACTTGTTATATAAAAGCTTAGTAAAATATTTTGGAGAAAACCAATGCCTATAGTAAAAATGCAGTGGCACTTTGTTTTCAGAGGTTGTTGTTTTGTTAATGTATTTTTAGAAGCATCTTTTCTTCTCCATTGAAGATACTGTTTCTTTTGTCTTACATTAGAATTATAATTTGTTTTTGTTGTTGTGGGTTTTTCTTTGTTTTGTACTGGTTTTGGAGCTTGAACTCAGGGATTAGGTGCTGACTTTTTTTTTTTTTTTTTGGTGGGTCATGGGCGATGAACTCTGCCTGGGCACTGTCCCTAAGCTCTTTAGCTCAAGGGTAGGGCTGTAGCCTACCTACCCTTGAGCTAAGTTCCACTTCCTGTTTTCTGGAGGTTAATTGGAGGTAAGAGTCTCAGGTCCTTTGTGCCAGGGCTGGCTTTGAACTTTGATCCTCAGATCTCAGCCTCCTGAGTAGCTAGGATTACAGGTGTGAGCCACCATGGCCAGCTCTAGGTACTGACTTCTAAGAGTGTTTGCTCAAGGTTAGAGCTCCACCATTGGAGCTTGCTCCACTTCCTGCCTTTTTTTTAGTGGTTACTTGGATAAAAAAAAGTCTCTTGGACTTTCATACCTTGGCTAGCTTCAAATCAGGATCCTTAGCTCTTAGTCTCTGAATAGCTAGGATTACTTTGGTAAGCCACAGGTACCCAGCTGTTTTTTTTGTTGTTGTTGTTTGTTTGTTTGTTTGTAATGCTGGGAATAAAATCTAGAGCGTAGTAGTAGAGGCAAGCTTTCCACCAGTGAGTCTACAGTTCAACTCTGACATATTAAATAATTAATTTAATCTATTCTTATAGCAATTTGTTTATTTTTTATTTTTATTTTTTTGCCAGTCCTAGTGCTTGAACTTGGGGCCTTGACATTGTCCTTGGGCTCTCAAGGCCAGAGCTCTACCACTTGAGCCACAGCACCAGATTTTTCTGTGTATGTGATACCAAGAAATCAAACCCAGGGCTTCGTGCATGCTAGCAAAGCACTCTACCACAAGGCCACACTCCGGGCCCTATTTTTATTTACTTTTTAAAAGTTTGGTTTTATTGTTTTTTTTGTTGTTTTCTCTGAGCTTATTTGTGCTCAAGGCTGTGTCACTTGAACCACAACTTCACTCACAGTTTTTTACTAACTGAGTAATTTATTGGAGATAAGTCTCTCAAAGCCGGGAATTTGGCCTAATGGTAGAGTGCGACCACACACATAAAAAAAAGTTGGAAATAGTGCTGTGGCTCAAGTTGTAGAACTCTAGCCTTGAGAAAGCCCAAGGACAGTACTCATGGCCTGATTTCAAGCCCTAGGACTGGCAGGGGGAGAAAAAAAGTGTCTCACAGACTTTCTTGCCCTATCTGGCTTTGAACCACAATCCTCAGCTCTCAGTCTCCTGAGTAGCTAGGGTTACAAGCATTGAGTCACTGGTACCCAGCTTGATTTTATTAGAGTGACATTATGCTATATCTGATACAACTGGCTTCCTTCCTGTTTTTTTTTTCAACAGATTTTTGCTGATGGATTAGGGGAATGATAATTTCACTTGATTTATTACTTCAGTAAACATATTACTCTTGCCTTTTTTTGTTTTGTTTTGTTTTGTTTTGCTAGTCGTGGGGCTTGGACTCAGGGCTTTTCTCAAGGCTAGTACTTGTCCTTGGGCTTTTCTCAAGGCTAGTACTCTGCCACTTGAGCCACAGCAGCACTTACAGCTTTTTCTATATATGTGGTACTGAGGAATCAAACCCAGGTCTTCATGCATACTAGGCAAGCACTCTACCACAAGGCCAAACTCCCAGCCCCCGACTTTTTAAGATTTTTTTTGCTCAAGGCTAAGTACTCTACCACTTGAACCACAGCACCACTTCTGGCTTTTCTGTTTATGTGGTACTGAGGAATCGAACCCAGGGCTTCATGCATGCTAGGCAAGCACTCTACCACTGAGCCATCCCCATCCATATTACTGATGCTTTTAAGAACCAGATTCTTTCTGTCCATTTTAGAAACACAAATTAGGACAGGGAATGTGACTTAGTGGTAGAGTGCCTTCCTAGCATGCATGGGGCCCTGGTTTCAGTTACTTGGTACCACATGAATACCAACAAACATTTTTAAAAATTAAAAGGAACACAAATTGAGCCAGTGCTTATCACGTCTTTAATCTGGCTGCTCAGGATGTCAACTTCTCAGATCCAGTAGTTGAAGTTCAAAGCCAGGTAAGGCAGAAAAAACACAGATACTCTGTCTCCAAAACAGTCAGCAAAAAGCAGGACTAGAAGAATGACTCAAGTGATAGAGTGCTAAGCAAACACATGGTTCTTAAGTTCAAACTCCTGTTCTAGCAAGGAGGAAGAGAAAAGAAAAGAAACATAAATTGTTTCCTGCAGTACATCTCTTTGTAATTTTTTTTTTTTTTTTACCAGTCCTGGTGACTAGCTCAGGGCCTGAGCCCTGTCCTTAGGCTTTTTCCTCAATGCTAGCACTTTGCCACTTGAGCCACAGCACCATTTCTAGCTTTTTCTATGTATGTTATACTGAGGAATTGAACCCTAGTCTTCATGCATGCTAGGCAAGCACTCTATCTACCACTAGGCCAAACTCCTGGCCCTATAAAATAATTTTTTTAAACTGGGTCAGTGACTCATGCCCCTAATCCTGGGTACTCAGGAGGCTGAGATCTGAGGATCACAGTTCAAAGACAGCCCAGGCACTAAAGTCCATGAGACTCATCTCCAATTAACCATTAGAAAACCGGAAGAGGCCCTGTGGTTGGATACATAGGGTGATAGTTTTAAGGTGAAGAGCTCTGGGATATAGCACCCAGGTTCAGAGTTCAAGCCCCATGACCAACAAACATAAATACACACGTACACACACACACACACACACACACACACACACACACACACACACACACACAAGTTTTAGGGGCCAGGAGCAGGGACTGGTGGTAAAGTGCTTACCTAGCATGTCTGAAGCCCTGGATTCGATTCCTCGGTACCACATACACAGAAAAAGCCAGAAGTGGTACTGTGGCTTAAGTGGTAGAGCTCTAGCTTTGAGAAAGCCCAAGGACAGTGCCCAGGTCCTGAGTTCAAGCCCCAGGACTGGCAAAATAAATAAATAAAAGATTTAAGTATACATTTATAATATAGCTGGTTTATTTTTAGTAATTTCTAAATTTATAGATTTAAAAAATAAAGACATTGATCTCCTTTTTTGCTTTCTTCCCCTACCAATAACAGATTGAAGAGGAGATGTTGGCTTTGCAGAATGAACGCACAGAACGAATACGAAGCCTACTAGAGCGTCAAGCCAGAGAAATTGAAGCTTTTGACTCTGAAAGCATGAGACTAGGTTTTAGTAATATGGTCCTTTCTAATCTCTCCCCTGAGGCATTCAGCCACAGCTACCCAGGAGCTTCTGGTTGGTCTCACAATCCTACCGGGGGTCCAGGACCTCACTGGGGTCATCCTATGGGTGGCCCACCACAAGCTTGGGGCCATCCAATGCAAGGTGGACCCCAACCATGGGGTCACCCCTCAGGGCCAATGCAAGGGGTACCTCGAGGTAGCAGTATGGGAGTCCGCAATAGCCCCCAGGCTCTAAGGCGGACAGCTTCTGGGGGACGGACGGAGCAGGGCATGAGCAGAAGTACAAGTGTCACTTCACAAATATCCAATGGGTCACACATGTCTTACACATAATGATTGAGAATGGCAATTCCGCTGGAGCTGTCTGCCAAAAGAAACTGCCTACAGACATCATCACAGCAGCCTCCTCACTTGGGTACTACAGTGTGGAAGCTGAGTGCATATGGTATATTTTATTTGTTTTTGTAAAGCATTCTGTTTTGTGTTTACTAATTGGGATGTCATAGTATTTGGCTGCCGGGTTTTTGTGGGGGGGGATGTTGTTTGTGTTTAACTTTTGGGGAAATTTTGAAAAGGGGAATTGATAAATATCTCATGCATGTGGTTAAAAGAAATTGGTTAGATAGAGGGTATTTTCTTAATACTGCAAAAATAAAATATAGCAAAGTGACTTTAGGGTGTCCATATCCTATATGAGAAGTTGTAAAGCCTTCTTCCTCCATATTCCAGTTCGTGTGAGCCACTAACAGCAGGCAGCATATGCTGAAACAAGTTATTATTGGAACATACCTTTCCCCCCTCCTCGCCAGTGTATATTTTTTATTAAATTGGTCTGACTTTTTAGCCCCATTTGGAGTAAAGCAGAAACCTACAAATACTGAAGGATTGTATTGTCCTTTTCAGATGGTAGAAATTTAGTTCTTTTTCCAAATGCCTCATAGTTTTGTCAGTGATATTTTTCCATTCAGTTGTGCCTTCTTTGTGTCACAGTAAGATGAAATTAAGGAGTTCACAAGCTCTGTGATGAAAGCTTTCCAAGGGGAAGACCGGAAGCGTGAGAGAACCCCTGAAAGTTCATGCATTATGTATTTCCAGCAGCAGAGGAAGAAGATGAAACCTATAAACGCTAACAGTTTTGTTTTTATACTGTGATAACTCATCTGAGCTAAACACTTTAAGTCTCAAGACCCCAGACAGTACTTTTACTTTGTACAAACACAAAGACATATAGCCAATTCAAATCAAATGCCAGTGGTATTTGAATGATGCCATATTTGCCAACTGCCATCTATCTATTGGAATACTCATCACACTACATAGACATAATTTGATTATCCCCTTTTGGCTTATGAGATTTCCTGTTTACAAGTAGAATAGTCTTTTATTTAAAAACGTTTAGTTGCCATAGTGAACCAGGAGTCACTGAGCCAATGACTACCAGCTGCTGACTAACCCTTGTCACCACTGTAAATTTTGCTGCATGTGCCCGTCCTCTGTTTTTTAATTGCTGTTTTTGTTGCTGCAGTACTTTACAAACTTCTAGTTCATTGAGACTTAGTGACCATTTAGGATTGTGTTAACACCACACAATAGGAAACACCACTTCCGGAAGTCTCAAGCCGCAGTGCTAAGTACTACTGAAAAGGAACTAGTGAGTTTGGCAAACGAAAGACAAAAACTAAAAAAATAAAAAAATAAAAACACCAAAAAAAAAAAAGGTAAATTATAGTGGTCAGGGAATCTCGTGAGTGGGGAATGTTTTATTTTGTTTTTCAATGAAGGATCGACCCGATGTTGAACGTTACTTGGTATTCCACTACTTGTGCGAAAGTTGAGTTGGAGGTAGTTGGGGAGCTGTGAATATGACTTGAAAAAAATGTCTTTTTCAGTGACAGTTTCTTCAAAGTTATTGTCATGCTTCCTTCCTAGTTGTCTTGAAGAACTCTTGCTGCTAACTCTGGATCCTGCTTTTCATGTAGTCAGAGGGCTCTAAGGTAGAACTCTCTGGGTCCTTCACAATTGTATTATTCACTTAGAGCAAATTAGTGACCAAATTACAATCTGCCACTGGTCAGGTGTTGGTTTTCTCCACATTTTAAATCTTCCCCAAGTATATTATTTTGGTTCCATGAATTCTCCCCTTCAGAAGTTTCTGGTTGGTTTAATGCTAACTGGAAGAAAAAGTTAATGTTTTCATGTATATCCTTTGAAAACCAAAATCATCAATGACAGTGGAATTCACACAAATGTGTAGCTGTTTTAAGTAGCACACTCATGTATTGTCCTCTTAGCCATGTTTCAGCTCAGTTTATAGGGCAGACATGACTAATGCTTGTCATATCTAATGCAAAGGGCTTTTAGTATTTTTCACTATCTTTTTTGCATTAAAATATATAGTGTTTCAAGCAAATTGAGAATAGAAAAATGCTGAGAAATTGAGAATGTTATAAAGTATAAAAAAATAGGATAGAGTTTAATACCTATGAAATCATACATCATAGCTCTGTCCCTGCCTGCTGCTGGAGGGTTGGAATAGAAAAGCTGATCAAATTTGTTTGTACGATTTTTACAAACTCGAAGTGCTACCAATGGATACATTTTACAATCCAGTTGTGAGTTTCAGTCAAAGTTGAGTTACTGAGTCCTCACAGAGCATATGTACTTTTAAAAAGATGGATGGTATATTGACTCAAAATGTCTATCCGATAGGGCTTTGTAATTAAATTGTGTGGCAATGAAATTTTACATGTAGGTCATAACTATTCTTGGATTATACCATTAAGTTAATTTGATTAAAATATATGTAAATTACAAAAATGATTCAAATTAAGTGGTTTGTGTGTGTTTGTGAGGTATAACTTCTGAGGAATCTCATGCGTGATAGGGATCATCACATTAGTAAAACTAGTAGCAGGAAAATTTGAAAGGCTTTGAGATGTCCTAAAGAAAGAGTAGCACTTTCTGAATCTGTGGAAATGTCAATATTTGATCAAATTAGTACTACCTCCTCCCCAGTTGTTGGATTTTGCTCCTTTTATATGTTTAAGAAAGTTAAAAATATGGGAAATTTGTATAGCATATCAAAAATTGTAAAGGCTATATCTGGTATCCAGAGCCTGGCATTATAAAGATCCTTGTATTTGCCCTTCTCTCCTTTTGGGGTAAGCATTTTAAAAATGCAGCACCTCATTCCTTGAGACATTGTAATCCCTATATTATCTTTCCCTTTGCACATATTTTTCTCCCATTTTAAAGTCATCTTTGACCCAAAATTAGATATCTAAATGCATATTCATTATATAGATGATGTTAACTAAAAAGTCTTATTTTATTCAGAGCTGCCATTCTTTTTAATCATTTCTATACCTAGAGATGAATAGTCCTGCATCTGAAGCCACACCCACAGTACTAATATGCTTAGTACTCTAAGTCAAGGACTTACTGGTAATTGAATTTCTTAGCATAGTCATGATTTTTTAGCTGCCTGGACATCAGGTAACTACCATTCAAAACACTAAAACAGTGCTGGGCACTCTCTCCCACTTCCACCAGTTTTCTCTCACTATTCAAAAATTGAAAACTCTACGTTTTTCAGACCATAAAGCAGACATTAGTAACTCTCTGAAATGTTAAGGTTTATAGAATGCATTGTGTTGGACACTGGAATAATACAATTTATTCTCACCTGTGAAAAATTACTTCGTTGTACTTGAAACACCTCCTTTGCATTTCTCATTTGTGCCACTCACTAGTGGAAATAAATTGTATTATACCACGATCTACTGGCTTTTAGTGACTGTTGAATATGCACATTTTTGTATAGCTATTATCATTTGTATGTATATATTGTACATACATATGAGTGTATGTGTGTATAAATGAATGGGTGTAACTCATAATTGTACATTTCCATCAGAGCACGTAACATTCTGTTGTTTTTTTGTTATTTCAATCCTCAGTTAAGGCAAGAATGCATGTGTTTTTAAAGAATGAATACTCTGGGTTGGTATTTAAGAGGTGACTATTAGATACAATCTTTTCCTTTTTAATCCCTTTTCACATCCCTTCTGTTAGTGGGAAGCTAAGTAAAATATGAAACCATAAAATATTGTGTTGGAAAGGAGCCAGTTAGTGTTTCTATGAGTTTGTATTGTGATGCATTGAAAAATAAGTGATGCAGAGAAAAATGAACCATGGAAAGTAGGAATGCTAGTGGTGACTACTCTGCAGAGATTATGAAAAGAAAGCAGTGACTCAATATTTATATACTTCAGGTATGTGTTTCATTTTAGTAATGCCATTGATCCTCTCATTCTTTTTTACTCCATTAATGCTAATAATTATGTATTTAACTGAGGATCAGAGCAACCAAGAAAGGAATTATTCAAACAGCCAAAGTTTTCCTTAATTATAAAATCAACATGATATGGTCATTGGAAGAGAAGAATGTGGTATGAGAGCTTTCTTCTTTTAACTGCCTCTTCTTGCTTGCTAACAGTAAGTTTTTTGTGCACCTTCCACCCTTTCTGAGCCAATATATTTATTCAAGCAGAAATTTGGCCCGACTAACAACTCTTCTTGGAGATTTATACGATTCATTTTACCCATACTCCCAACGTGAAATGTCCTAATGTTTATTCATATCAGAATATAGTACTGTTAAGATGTCGTAGGTGTGACTCTCCTGTAATGTTGGAAGATTTTATTTCATAAGCCCTTCTCTAAGAAGCATAGTCAAAACTTGGGGGCTGTCCTCTTTGAGCTGCTTGCCAAAATACAGATCATCACTGAAGAGAAACAAATTCTCTTGTTTTTGCTTTTCCCACCTAACATAATAGTATCTCCACCCAGGTTGTAGGGTTGCCTTTTAAAAGGCCCTCACTTACTATTCGCTGTTACGAACTGGAAATTTCCCATCCTCAGATCCCTTAAAGATGAAGTACGCTGTACACTTAGCATACTTGCCTCGTGTATGCAGGGACTACTGATTGAAGTCTGTTTTGCTGTGTCTGGTTATGTTGTCTGCACTTTTCTGAAATCACTACAGTGGATCTACATTGGAAATGATTGTTAATTTCTAAAACTTCTACTAAGCACTGTCAAGAAAAGTAAAACAGAGCTATCCCTTTTTTGTGCATTTATATTTTCTACTGAATTCTGGTAGCTCCCTTTAAAGTTATACTGACCAATTTTTTTCCTCCTTGTTTATGTTCAGATTTCCAAAATATCACTCATAAGGGAGGAAAACCCATTTGGTTTAATGATAATCTTTAGATCATAAGAAATATGTAAAATGATGTGCACCTTATCTGCCTTTTGTGGGTTTCTTAAATTTGCACTTCCCACCCGCCCAAAGCTAGATATTTTTTAAAGAAAATAAAGGCAGAGAATTAAAACTGGGGAGCCATGTACCATGTCATCACCACTGTTAACCATTTCCCAGCAATCCAAGTTGTTTGAAATTTCAGAGATATTTGTGTGTGTGCGATTGTCTGATTGTATTCATGTTTGTTTTTTATTAATATACAAGGGTTTTTCATTAAATAGAGAAAAGGGTTAATCCTCTCAAACAACGGGGTGCCCACTGGATATACTAATCCTTACATCTGTAGGTAGTTTGCCTTTAAAACGTGAGAAGGTGAGATTTGTGAATGCATGAATAAGGGTATCTTGATGCCCAAGAATTCCCCCCAAAGTACGGGTAATTCAACCTGCACAGTTTCCTTTCACTCATAGTTTTTAGCAATTGTGAGTGAAAAATCATGTAATTATCTGTAAATATGTAGCTAACAAATTGACCTAGTTTCTGTATTTTTTGATTTTGTACTAAAGTTTATATAGGTCTGTGCCAGCTAGAGAGGAGTTGCTGTCATTGCCAGTTATGGTTCTAGCATCTAACCCTGAAACCATCCTAGGAGACATTTTTAGAATTATTGCTTAAGTGTTGTTAAACAGAGGGAAATGAAGCTTAATAATCATTGGTCAGGTTTGAAATCTTTTTAAGGCTAGGTAATTTTATTTAATATAATGATTGACGACCGTGTCCTCAGTCATGAGTGAGGTGTAGGGAACCTCTCTTCCCCAGTGGCCATGTTTACAGAAGTGTGTTTTGTCTATAAAGTGCAAGTGTGTTAATGTGTATGTAAATTATGCAGGTGATAACATTGTGGTTTGGGACTGTTTATGGGCTCTTTAACTGAATTTTCAAATGAAATGAACTATGCTTATTGCTGGCACATTGATCCCATTTCTGGAACTTTTTTCCTATTTCCAGAATTACTTATTTTCCTTAGACATTACCCCCACTTAGCCTCCCTTCCTTATAAGCCTTGTAGCCAAGGTATTAGACTGGTGAACATAGATGAGGGAAATGCATTTTTTAAAAATCCATGAACCCTCTATTGTATGCTTTCAGTACTTGTGTTATATGTTTCTATGGCAACTTTGAGCTCAGTGGTGTAGAAATGAAATACCAGTGTTAATGAAAAGTATGTACTCTTTGCTTTTGCATGGCTTGGCTTAGTAACCAAGGTATTTTAGAGCCACTTGAAAGCATGAAGACCAGTTATATGGGAACAGGTTTCTCAGTGGCACATTTTGCTTTTTCTTAGCCCTCAAGTACATTGCTCCGGCATGAACATTATTATTGTTACTGTAAATTGCAAATGGTCATAGAGTTAATTATGTAATTTAAAAGGTTGCAAGCTGCATAATATTTGCAGTTTCTGGCTGGTCTCTGTGACCATTTGGCACATAGCAAAAAGCCTAGTGGGTATTGGAACACCTCTAATCCTTTTTTGTGTCATAAACAAGTATATTTATCAAGATGTTGGCTGCCCCTGGCATATTGCCAGTCAGCTGTCTTTTGGTGCCCATTCCAAATGTGCTGTTGTTCTTCCTTACATTTCATCCTGTCCAAGAAATTACCACCCCTTCTTCCTAACATTTTCTGCCTTTTATTCCATGTTAAATGGGAATTGTGCCTACTTTAAAGTGCCCCTCTGATTAATTACATGTGTCCCAGAATAATCCAAGCCAGAGACACAGGTGGGAAGACATTTCAAAGTGGGGGGAGGGGGGCAAGTCCAGTTAAGGCCAGTAATTTATCTAAGAAGGTATTTTACCACATTATCTTGACACTTGACAAATGAGCCTACTAGAAGTTGCAAGTGGTTTCATAGAGTAGAATCCAAGTGAAGAGGGAGCTGTGGGGTTTCTATTAGGAAATAATTTTTTTCTTATTTTACCTTTTATGATCCTCCGCTAGCTTAGAACAGATTAATTGTCCATTTTTTTAATTTTTAGGGAAATTTTTACTAAAACAATGGTCAGATGTAAATAACATTTTAAAATATAGTGCACATAACTTCCCTAGACTGTTCCAACCTGATTATTTGTAAATGCTTTAGAGTTTTTAAAATTAACACTTGTGTTGCTAAATCCTATTTATCTAAGTCTATAAAAGTTTTTAATCCACTTAAAACTTAAACATTTAAATAATGGATGGGTTACTATAAGCAATTTAGCTTTCAGAACCCCCTTCATTTTAGTATATGGAAAAGCCTAATGCGCATTAATGAGGTTGGAGAGACTATGAGAAATATGTATAGTGTATATTTTAAAAACAGCTTTGCTTGTATTGTGAAGATTTAAAAACAAACTTGAGATTTTTAAAGTTAACTATTAACACAGTTTTAACATAAGTTATCCCACTGGGTTTAAGAGCATCTTGAATGTATAATCCTATTTGTAACCCAGGTTGGTTTCTATTTCTACCAGTCATCCAAGCATTATTTATACTTTTAGTTTTATGTACTCATTCCCCTTTGTTTTCCTCAAACAGCATGATTTTTTTTTTTGCACATGTAGGGTCTTTTTGTTTGTTGTTGTTTTTTGTTTTGTTTTTAAAGAAGGAAATTCATGCATCCTTTTCTTTGAGCTTTCTTCACTTTTGTTTCTTTCTACTAACCTCTTCCTTAAAGGCCATATCACTCCATTTGCATCATTTGTGCAAATGCCAGGGTTGGTTTTTATTTTTATTTTTGCTATTTACTTTTAAAAAAATGACAGTGCTTCAGGCAATTGCTTTTTTATTTAAAAAAAAAGGAAAAAGAAAAAAAAGGAAAAAAAAAAGCTGTAACCTTATCATTTCTGAGTAGACCATTGAGAGATGAATGCACACCTGTCATAGCCCAGGACCAGCTTTGGTGGCTAAAGGGAATATTTTAAGCAAGATGTTTTGTTTTAAAAGTGGTATATATTATCCACAGTCTTATTTCAGTTATTCCCACAAGTCAGGGGTCCAGATAAAATGAGGGTTATCAGCTAACTGATATGATATCATTGAGGTTCATCAATGAATTTGTACATTTCTAGTTCCCTTTGGTGAAGGGAAAAATGATAATTTTTGCAAGACCTAGATTTTTGGCTTGGTTCCTTGCCTCCTTTTTTGGCAGCCTTCATCTTCTCATCTAAAGCCCTTGAGCCTGTAGGGGTTTCATAGTGGACAAAGGACTTGTGGTCTGTTAAAACTGGGACTGATTTCTGTGGTAGAAGATTATCATGCGCAAAGTATACTGTTCTACCACTTTACTGATGACTAACTTTTAACTCTATTCAGTCCTCTCGATTTTTGGACCAAACAGACACCCACAGTGGAGGCTTATCAGGGTTGCATCGGGGAAAGAAGCCTGTCCCTCACTGTCAGCAGCAGCTGGTGAAGGTGACTGTGCAGATGTGCATTTTCCTTTTGATAGAAATGGTCCACAGCACTAACTGGTAAGGCTTATTGTACAGTATATTGTCAGTATTCTTCTGGTTCAGCATACCTTATAGTTCATATATAACCTGTATTAATTGTATAGATTGTGCATTTAAAGCTGTTACCAAGTTGTCAGAACATAAGAGCGAAAACAAGGTCATACTATGTAATATTTTGTTTGTAAGTATCCTTTGTATCATAGCAAAGGAAATGTTTAAAAAAATCAACTGTAATAAAGTAATTTTAGTACACAGAGTGTCTGTTCAGTTCTTTAACATAGTTTATTGCCATAAAGATACACTTTAGTTGCAGGCACAATTGTAGGTAGATGTGGGGATTAGAGAATGAGTAAGATGTAGGCAAATGCTATAGTCAAATTGCCTCAACATGGAGAATAGGAATAGATGTTTAGAACGTTCTGGGTATGAGCTGATCCTTCTCTTGCTTCTGTTACAGGTTCTTAAATTTTATTCCTGCGTCATAACCAGTGTAACTACAACCTCTCCACTCCCTGATGGAAAATCATCACATTTTAACTCTACAGTAGACCATCTGATTTAGCCCTGTTATTTAAAGCAGTTTAGGTGACTTTTGTTAGAAGCCATGGAGGGAGAGGGGCTGTGCATTGTATGCTGGGTTTTCTTTCTTTGGTTGGTTGGGGTATTGTTTTTTTGTTGTGGCTTTTGGCGGCGGCAGCAGTGGTGGTGGTGGTGGTGGTGGTGGTGGTGGGTGGTGGTCGTCGTCAGTCATAGAGCTTGATCTTAGGACTTTGCCCCTGATGTCTTTCACCCAACGCTAGTTCTCTACCACTTTGAGTCACAGTGCCACTTCCTGTTTTGGAGATAAGAGTCTCATAAACTATCATTCCTGGGCTGGCTTTGAACTGCTATCCTCAGATTTCAGCCTCCTGAGTAGCCAGGATTATAGGCATGAGCCACTGGTGCCCAGCTATCAGGGAACTTACTTTTGTGGGGGGGGGGGAGGGGTCATGAGGCTTGAACTCCGCCTGGGCGCTGTCCCTGAGCTCTTCAGCTCAAGGCTACCACCCTACCCTTGAGCCAAAGCCTCACTTCCCATGTTCTAGAGGCTAATTGGAGGTAAGAGTGCCCCAGGCTGGCTTTGAACCTTGATCCTCAGATCTCAGAGTCCTGAGTAGCTAGGATTACAGGCGTAAACCACTGTGCCTGGCTCAGGGAGCTTTTTAAGCCTGCTAAGAAATTGTTAGCCCAGAGCAGAAGGCCTGGTGGTTCATTAAACAAAACTGGCCTGGTTAGTGTTTGGAGCTTCATCTACAGAAAGAGGCAATGCCAGTGAATGTAGAATATACAGAGAAGCTCTGTTAGACTCTACAATGGGACAGCATGTGGGGAAATTTAAGAAATAAT
The DNA here is from genome assembly GCF_031878675.1 of Megascapheus bottae. NCBI lineage: Eukaryota > Metazoa > Chordata > Mammalia > Rodentia > Geomyidae > Megascapheus > Megascapheus bottae. The sequence continues at coordinate 29,243,814 of NC_143525.1, read as the reverse complement.
ACCATCCCACTGTTGCAGGGAAACTATGATTGGATTTACTTACTATTTGAAGACAAGTTGGAGAAAAAACTTTGTTCCACTACACTAGTGATAAACATTGTGACAAGATACTGCCTTAATGTATAGGGGAGGCTGGGAAGGTGAGAGATGCATTTTGGGGTTTTTGTTTTTGTGACAAGGTCTCATTGTGTAGCCCAGACTGGCTTCAAACTCGAAATCCTCATGCATCAGCCTTCCAAATGTGGGAGCTACAAGAGCATGCCACCAGGAGGCCTTCATGTCTTTTGTTTTAATGAAATTCCATTTTAACTTGGAAATTTGAGCTTGGGGATTTGTGACAAAGGCACTATTACTGGATATCTTTTTTTTTGGGGGGGGGGGGTCATTTGTGGGGCTTGAACTCTAGGCCTGGGTATTATCCCTGAGCTCTTCAGCTCAAGGCTACCTCCTTACCCCTTGAGACACAGTGCCATTTCCGATTTTTTAGTGGTTAATTGGAGATAAGAGTCCCCCGACTTTGAGCCTTGATCCTCAGATCTCAGCCTCCTGAGTAGCTAAGATTATAGGTGTGAGCCACTGTGCCCAGTCCCAATTACTGCATATCTTAAACATTCTGGTAACTTTGTCAGGCTGTTTTCATTAAAATCTTTGTTATCTCTCAATGCTCAATGTTCTATTCTGATTAGTTTTGTGATCTGATCTTCAAATACTAAAACTATCTAGAAATCTTTGTAGCCGTCTGTGCTCATTTCCATTTTCAATTCACAGATAAGAAAAGACCTTCAGGCCGGGAGTTTGGCCTAGTGGTTAAAGTGCTTGCCTAGCATGCACGGGTTTGATTCCTTGGTACCACATATATAGAAAATGTCAGAAATAGTGCTGAGGCTCAAGTGGTAGAGTTCTAACCTTGAGAAAGTCCAAGGACAGTGCTCAGGCCCTGAGCTCAAGCCCAGGACTGGCAAAAAAAAAAAAAGACCTTCAATCTGATTAGGCCACCCTGTTTCTTGGCACATGAACACCTTACATGATATGTCAATGAGTAATCTAGCTTGAATATCCTACCCATGACATACAATTTGCTGCTTTTTGAGGTATTCGTCCCATTTCTGGGCACATAGACGAGTACATATATAACTTCTCAAACTTTCCTAAAAGTAATCTGTAAAGTAGGAAAGCTAGTGAAATCAATTTCTGATGTCTTCCTTCTTAACTAACTTCCTTAGTTGTATTGTTACAAAGTTATACCAGAGTAAACAAGTGTTTGTGCTTGTTTAAGCAGGGAGGTGAATTCATGTCAAAAAGGAAATACTGTGGCATTTCTAAGCCTGTCTGGCAAAAGATCTTATGGTTTTGATGGAAGAGGAGTACAAAGGAGTTATGGTATGGGTGGTTTTAGGTTATATATACCAAAATGAAACTGCCTAAGAACTTTTTTTTTTTTGGTCAGGGCACTGTCATTGAGCTTTCTCAAAGCTAGAGCTCTACCACTTGAGCCACAGCATCACTTCCAGCTTTTCGTATGTGTGTAGTAGCAAGGAATTGAGCCCAGGTCTTCATGCATGCTAGGCAAGCACTCTACCATGAGGTCAAACTCCCAGCCAAGAACTTAAAAAAAAAAACAAACAACAATTTGAGTCTTAGGACTGTCTTCACTGTAAACAAATGATGTCTTCTCAAAGAATGTTGTGCTGTTTTTCATACTGCTGCTTTAAGCCAAACCACTTAACATAGTCTTGATATCAGCAGTAAAAATTTATATGAACTCAGACCTTCAAAGCTGCACTCTGTGGCTCATGCCTGTAATCCTAGCCACCCAGGAGGCTGAGATCTGAGGATCGAGGTTCAGAGCCAACCTGGGCACTAAGGAACATGAGACTCTTATCTCTTATTAACCACTAGAAAATAAGAAGTGAGGCTGTGGCTCAAAGGGGTAGGGCAGTAGTCTTGAGCTGCGGAGCTCAGGGGCAGCACTCAGACCCAGAGTTCAAGCCTCATGGCCCACCAAAAAGGCAAAACAAACAAACAAAAAAAACCTTCAAACCTCCATAGGCACTTGTTGGACCTGATCCCAGGGCTGTCTCTATGCTTGAGACAATGCCCCCTTTTACTCACTGAGTTGGAAGGGAGGTAGGGGTTGTTTGTTTTTTCCTTTAACATTTGAAGATATTTTCTGAATTAAGAAATCAAAAGGAATGCTAGCAAGTAAAGAGGCCTGAGCAGCTCCACACTAAAGACCCACCATGTGAAAACTCCAACTCAGTGCTACCTAGGACTTTGTCTTTTAGTTTTGCTTCCTCAAACTCAGACCTTGCTGTTTTGTTCAAGGGACTATCTTCTTGGTGGGTGCCTGAGTCTTCACCATTTGGTTTCACTTGATTAGCTATTTACCCAACAGTGACACTCTGACTAAAAGAAAGTGTTACTTAAACCCTTCCCACTTGAGCAGGAATTATAGTATCTTGATGAAAATGAGCTGCTTGGCCCCCTTTTAAGCAATAATGAGCAAATAAGAAATAGCTCCCCTGACGGACAACTGGTGGCTCACATCTATAATCCTAACTGCTTAGGAGATCTCAGAATCATGGTTCAAAACCAGCTGGAAAGTTCATGGGGGTTCTTCTCTCCAATTAACCACAGGAAAGCTGGAAGTTGAGCCCTGTGGTCAAGAGGTAGAGCACTAGCCTTGAGCATAAAAGCTGAGGAACAATGCACAAACTCTGAGTTTAATCCCCAGTATTTTTAACAAAGAGAAAAGAAAATGTCTGGCTGAGAGGTTAGCCTAGTGATAGAGTGCTTGCCTAGCATGCACGAAGGCCAGGATTTGATTCCTCTGTACCACATACCTAGAAAAAAAGCCGGTGTTTGTGGCTCAAGTGGTAGAATTGTAGCCTTGAGAAAGCCTAAGGACATTGTTCAACCCCGAGCTCAGGACTGGAAAAAAATTTAAAGGAAATCTAGCCATGATTTCTCCAAAAGCTGCTCTTTAACAACAGGACCTTGTAGTATATGAAAGGGAGAGGGGTGGAGGAGAGGGGGAATCGAGGAGAGGAGTGGAGAGGGGAACAGGGAAGGAGGAAGGAAAAGAAAGGTATTTAAGCCTTAGCATTTAAAAATTCTGGGCTGCTTCTCATTTTGCAGTTTTGAATGGTTCAAAGGCATGTGGGCTATAAGACTCCTAACTGAAATCCCTACCATCCCAGACATTAGGTAGGGGCCTGTGGCCAGATGTCAGTGATTCTTCCTTACCAAGCCTACTTCAAGTCTGTGGTTCACTAACAATGGAATTGGTTGTTTTTTTTTTTCCCCAGTCCTAGGCTTGAACTCAGGGTCTGAGCACTGTCCTTGGGCTTTCTCAAGGCTTGTGCTCTACCATATGAGCCACAACACCACTTCTGGCTTTTTCTATGTATGTGAACTGAGGAATTGAACCTAGGTCTTAGTGCTTGCTAGGCAAGCACTCTCACTAGGCCAAACTCCTGGCCTAGAATGGTTTCTTTATATTTCAATTTCTCTTTATTTCTCCTGTTCACAAATGGTGAAAGAATATTTGAAGAGGAATGTGGAAGAGGAGGAACAAGAAGGAAAAGGAGACAATCTTCATGTGACAATGTGTCTTACACAATCAAGTATCTGTATTTCAATTTATATTGGAGTTCAGAGGGTTTTTGTTTTTGTTGTTTTCCAATTTGATCTAAAAGAAAATGACAGAATGGGACAAGATTATCCAAATCTGAACTCGGAGCCTAGGAATACCTTAGACCAAGCCTCAGAATGCAGTTTTTGGTATGAGCATCATTTTAAAATTGTTTTGCGCTTTGTGAGATCCAAAGTAGGTGCCCTCTTTCCCACTGATTAATTCAAAACAAAACAAAACAAAAAATTTCTGGGCTGGATTGTAGCTCCATAGTATACCACTTGCCTAATTTGTGAGGCCCTGGGCTCAATCCCCAGCATTGTGAAATATATTACAAGACAAAGATTATAAATTTTCATAGCACATGGAACCAGATTTATTGTCAAAAACAACTTTACTGGTCTAATCCAAATAGGCTACGTAGAACTGTCTGTCTACTAGTCTTTATTTTACTTTGGTCTTCAGTATTATTCCTCATAAAACCAAATTCTCATTTGGTCTCTGAATACTGGCAGATCCAGAGAGAAGCTTTTCTGCCTTTGCATGGATGGATTTTTGAATAATTGAGCAAACAAACCATTGTAATTTGAGACATTCATAAATCACAGAGTCAGCTCCAGTCAATCTCTTGGGGTTTTTATTTCCTTTGGTCCCAGATGTTTCTCTTGGCTCTGGAAAGAGAGAGGCTAGTAGTGTCAGAAAAGGGAATAACTTAACAAATTCTCAGTTACGAAGTTTGTACTGATCACTGACTTCAAGAAAGCCCAAAATAGGCGGCCACCAATGGCTCACACCTGTAATCCTAGCTACTCAGGAGGCTGAAATCAGAATCAAGGTTCAAAGCCTGCCCAGGCACGAAAGTATCTTCAATTAACCACCAGAAAACCAGAAGTGGCACTGTGGCTCAAGTGGTAGAGCACTAACCTTGAGCTGAAGAGCTCAGGGAGAACACCCAAGCCCAGAGTTCAAGCCCCATCACAGACAGAAAAAAAAAAAATTGCAGAAGAAAAATCAGCTCTAGCTGAAAGAATCCCCTAAATTACAACTAGAGGGAGAGAAGCATGTAAGGTGCCTGGGAGTCTGACAGCCTGAGCCATGTTCTATCTGAGCCCTTTGGTCACAGGGAACATCCAGCTTACAAGCTGAATAAAGCCTGTAAAATCACTCCATACATGATGGAATAGACAATACATTTCTTCTCTCATCGCCATCTGCCTACATTGACAATTTTGTGTAGCCTATAAATGATATTACAATATCCAAATGACCTTTGGCAGAAGAAATTTCCCCTATTTTCACTAGACTCTGTGCAAGAGCATTTCTTATTCTTGACATACACTTGGGAACATTTCAGGGATTTCAGAGACTAGGCTAGAGCCCCAGGTCAGCCCAATTCTCACCCTTGTCAGCTCTCTCCAAGCTGGTCCCAGCACAGCACTTCCTGTCTCTGCTGCCTTCTCAGGCTGCTATAAAAGCCAGCAAGTCTGGGAGCTGGCTTCCACAGCTGCTGATGCACAAAGTCAGAGCAGAGCCACACCACAGAGCAAATGAGGGAAGTGGGACTGAGAGACACAAACATCCTGTCCTTCCTACATCAAGTGGCTCCAGCCTTGAGACTCAGAGTCACCAAGTTGATTATTTATGTGGAACAAGGCCACCCAATGGCACACACTCCTCATCTCTGTAGGTACAACTGGGAGAGAAGCATTTTTCTCTCAAGTTCATGAACTTGAAAGGTGCCACCCGGGCTGGGGAATGTGGCTTAGTGACAGAGTGCTTGGCCTAGCATGCATGAAGCCTCGGGTTCAATTCCTCAATACCACAGAAAGAGAAAAAGGCGGGCGAAAGTGGTGGTGCTACGGCTAAATTGTTCGAGTGCTAGCCTTGAACAAAAGAAGCTCAGGGACAGTGCCCAGGCCCTGAGTTCAAGCCCCAGGACTGGCACCAAAAAAAAAAAAAAAAGAAACCGTGGTGCCATCCCCTCTTTAAAGCAAATGGTGACAGAGCTGACCAGGACTAGTGGGAATGTGTGGAATGCGTCTCCCAGAGCCTGGGCAGGATTTCTGCTATAGGTAGTGATGATAAGTTCCACCTCTTTTTTTTTTTTTTTTTTTTTTTGGCTAGTCCTAGGGCTTGGACTCAGGGCCTGAGCACTGTACTTGGGCTTTATCAAGGCTCATGGTCTGCCACTTGAGCCACAGCACCACTTCCAGCTTTTTGAAGGAACCCGGGTCTTTGTGTGTGCTGGGCAAGCATTCTACCACTAGGCCAAACTCCCAGCCCTGTTCATCTTCTACAGACCAGTTTAAGAGAGAAGACATTCAAAAACAAAAGGCCTGAGCTCTGCACCCCCCTGCCCCCACACCCTATAGAGTCTTTACTCCCTCTCTTCTTCCTTCCTTTTTTTTTTTTTTTTTTTGCCAGCTCTGGGCTTGAGCTCAGGGCCTGAACACTGTCCTTGGACTTTCTCAAGGCTAGAGCTCTACCCCTTGAGCCTCAGCACCACTTCTGGCTTTTTTCTATGTATGTGGTACCAAGGAATTGAACCCGGGTCTTCGTGCATGCTAGGCAGGCACTCTACCACTAGGCCAAACTCCTGGCCCTCTTTGGTGTTTTTTGTAAAGGGAGTTGAGCCCTTGTACTTCTAGGCAGGTCCTCTACCACTTGACTCACAATTTCAGCCCCAAGTCTTCATCATCTTTTTGATCCTGTTGTACACAAGTCTCTTCTTCCTTGCCAGAGAGTGTCCTTCTCCAAGCTTCACCTTGTGTATGATCGCTTCCAGCTAAAGATCTCTGGATTGGAAGAGGGAGAGGCCTCTCGCTTCTGCAGGGTTCCCCAGCGCCGCCGGCTTCCTAGGAATGAAGTTCGACGCCTGCTCAGTCCTTTCATCTTCTCTTCCATTCGGAAGAAATCAGTTATGGCCCGAAAGGACTCCAAGATGACCTCATGGCTCCAGGCTGGCAAGGGCTCCTGGCGCAGGAAGCCACAGTGGCCTCCCTGGTGACTGAGTAGCAGGAAGAAATAAGGGTTGCTTTGGAAGAGTTCAGCAGGCAGTGTGTGGTCAGGAGGCCCACATATGGGGTCATCAGTGCTGCAGATGCACAGAACAGGAACAGCTGCCTCATCCACATCCCGGAGGGGGTCATTTCGATCCCAATAGGTATCCCAGCTGATGGGGAAAGTCTTGGTGTGGCAGAAGAGAGTCTCCTCAAATTCACGAAGAGAGCGGCTCCTGAACAGCCTGCCAGTGTCCACTGTGCTCTCCAGGGCTGTGGCATACCTGGCAGCAAGTTGAATGGGAAAATGAGAGAGGGAAAGATCAGAGATGTATAGCATCTTCAAAAATGTATATTTTGGGGGCCGGGAGTTTGGCCTAGTGGTAGAGTGCTTGCCTAGCATGCACAAAGACTGGGTTCAATTCCTTGATACCCCATACATAGAATAAAGCTGGAATTGGTGCTGTGGCTCAACTGGTAGAACTTTACCCTTGAGAAAAGTCCAAGGACAGTGCTCAGGCCCTGAGTTCAAGCACCATGATTGGCAAAAAAGAAAATGTATATTTTGTAGGCATCACTTAAAATCAGATTTGAAAAAATCAAAACCAGACACGGTGGCTCACACCTGTAATCCTAGCTACTCAGGAGGCTGAGATCTGAGGATCGAGGTTCAAAGCCAGCCCGGACACTAAAGAATGTGAGACATCTCCAATTAACCACTAGGAGACTAGAAGTGGGGCTGTGGCTCAAGGGGTAGGACAGTAGCCTTGAGCTGAAGAACTCAGGGACAACACCCAGGCCCAGAGTCCAAGCTCCATGACTGACAAAAAAAAAAAAAAAGAAATTAGATTTGGCCTCTTTAGGAAAAAGGGAAGATCTGGCTAAAAGGGTGGAATTCCTTCCTGTGTCAAGTGCCCATCAAAGTTGAGCACTAGTGGCTCATAGGTGTAATCCTCGCTACTCAGGCAGCTGAGATCTTGCAGATTGTGATTCGAAGCCAGGCTGTGCAGAAAAGTCTGTGAGGCTCTTATCTCCAATGTTATACCAGGAAACTGAAAGTGGTGCTGTGGCTCACTATGGTAGAGTGCTAGCCTTGAGCAAAAGACCCCTATGACTGACCAAAAAAAAAAAAAAAAAAAAAGACTATAGGTTTGATTTGATTTTGAAAATGCTCAACTACAAACACAGCCCTTCTAGCCTCTCCAGGAAACCTTGCTCACAGTATCCACACCTAATCACACTTTGACTGAATTATTTTTGGGTGCTGTATGTGCTCTCCTTATGTGACCCTGATCAGGGGCACCTGATATAACTTTTCCTGGAGGATGATATGGAATGCAATCCATTTGCTGGATAGGTCCCAAAATAGAGTACTTTGTTGGGGAAGAGATTCAACTGCTATTTCCAACTCGCTTTAGAAGGCATTTACCATAATAAGGAGGCCGGAGTGGGAAGCCTGGTTCTGAGGGTGGATTTGCCTTGGCAAGATGAATTTAAATATGTGTCTCCTGAAAACACTAAGATGCTTGCTTGGAAGTTTCCAATCCTACACTTCTATGGAAGGGCAGTTCCTAAGGCACAGGTTTCCTCAACACTTCCATCGCCTCACCCAGCTGGTGCCCAGTCTCAGCACTGGTGGTGGTCATTTTGGACCTGGAAACTATGGCATTTAAACAAGATGAGCGCTCTTTGCCTCTGGGCTGTGCAAGCCCTGTGGGTTACCATGGCAGCACTCCCAGCTGTTGTTCAGCTCAGGGTTTGACCTTCTTAACAGACAAAATGGAGCAAAGGAAGAGAATCACAATTGCTACCAATTGCCCTCGCTTTCAATTTCTTTCATTTAACCCCTTTGGGGGAGGTGGTTATAAACTCAATTTAATTGAAGGAGGAAGTGAATCTTAAAAGGGTTTACTAACTTGCTGAGAATACAAGTAGGATTTGAACTCAAACAGGTCTAATCAGTCAGGCGGGGTGGCTCACGCCTGTAATCCTACCTACTCAGGAGGCTGAGATCTGAGGATCAAGGTTCAAAGCCAGCCCAGGCACTAAAGACTGAGAGATTCTTATCTCCTAGAAAATGGCAAATGGGGCTTGGCTCAAGGGTAGGGTAGTAGTCTTGAGCTGAAGAGCTCAGGGACAGGGCCCAGGCTTAGTTCAAGCCCCTTGACTCACCCAAAAAAAAAAAAAAATAGGTCTGATCCCGTGACCTAGGTATTTCTGCTACCCCATATTGCCATAATGCCTTAGATTGCATTTCTACCATCTATTAAAGTCTAGCATTGTCATTCAAACCTTCTCTGTGGAAAAGCCTTACCTGTCACCTGGTGGTAAATTCTTCTATTGGGCCCGGAGTTTGGCCCAGTGTAGAGTGCTTGCCTAGCATGCACTAAGACCTGGGTTCACTTCCTGGGTACCACATACATAGGAAAAGCTAGAAGTGGTGCTGTGGCTCAAGTGGTAGAGCTCTAGCCTTGAGAAAGTCCAAGGACAGTGCTCAGGCTCTGAGTTCAAGTCCCAGGACAGGTAAAAATATATTCTTTTAGATTTAGAATTAAAAGGATTAAATATTTAATTTTTTTTTTTGCCAGTCCTGGGCTTGAGCTCAGGGCCTGAGCACTGTTCTTGGACTTTCTCAAGGCTAGAGCTCTAACACTTGAGCCTCAGCACCATTTCCGGCTTTTTTCTATGTATGTGGTACCGTGGAATGGAACCCGGGTCTTCATGCATGCTAGGCAAGCACTCTACCACTAGGCCAAACTCCCAGCCCAATATTTAAATTTTTAATTATATGCTGAGTATACACCTAGGAATGTGTGTGTGTGTGTGTGTGTGTGTGTGCGCGAGCGCGCGCGTGAGCTGATCCTGGAGCCTGACCTAAGGGCCTAGTTGCTGTCCCTGAGCTTTTTTTTTTTTTTTTTGCCAGTCCTAGGCTTGGGCTCAGGGCCTGAGCACTGTCCCTGGATTTTCAAGGCTAGGGCTCTACCACTTGAGCCACAGCACTACTTCTGGCTTTTTGCTACATATGTGGTACCAAGGAATTGAACCTGGGTCTTCGTGCATGCTAGGCAATCACTCTACCACTAGGCCAAACTCCCGGCCCTTTTTTTTTTTTTTTTTTTTTGCCAGTTCTAAGGCTTGCACTCAGGGCCTGAGCACTGTTCTTGAACTTTCTCAAGGCTAGAGCTCTACCACTTGGGCTACAGAATCACTTCTGTTTTTTTTTTCTATGTATGTGGTACTGAGGAATCGAACCCAGGTCTTCATGCATGCTAGGCCAAACTCTGGGCCCCCTGAGCTTCTTTATTTTTTTATTTTTTATTTTTTTTCCTTTACTCAATGCTAGTGCTCTACCACTTGAGCCTAAGCTCTACTTCTGGTGTTTTTTTTTGTAGTTAATTTTAGAAATTACATTCTCACCACTCTTTCTCCAGTTGGCTTTGAACATCTCATATCTCAGCCCTGAGTAGCTAGGATAACAGATGTGAAGCACCTGTGCCTGGCAAGTCTGAAGAATTTTAATAAATCAAGTGTGGTCACGTTTCTAATTACTGTCACCTCCTGGCTCTGAGACTGTAAGTAAACATTCTGGACAGGTAATGGGTTGCAATTGCTTCCAGAAGCCTCTTTGCTGACCTGTCACTCTATGGACTAAGTGGTAAATGTCAGGTGCACCTCTGCTGCAGGCAGGAGGGTGAAGTGCTCAAGTTGCTAGGACACCTGGGGCCCCAGCGGAAGTCCTGCTGTGTCACAAGGATGCTGGAGCCATCTAGGACTTCGAGTCCTGCTGCCTGGCCTTCTGTCTACACTATGGGTTGTGAACTGCTTTGGAAATGTTCGAGAACTTTGCCCAAACTGGCTCACAAGGTCTCGTTGCCATAGGAGACAAAGATGTTTCCCTGCCAGCTCAAGACCCGTATTCCCCTCCCTGCGGCCTCCTGCCTGTTACCCACCTGCTGAGTGCGATTTTCTGGTGCAGCAGGAAGCCGCGCTCGTAGGCCCAGGGCAGGCCGGCCTCGAACCACTCTCGGCAGCGCAGCACCGGCGAGATGCAGGCAGCTCCCGTCACGTAGCTGGAGGAGCCACACTCGCCCAGGTAGGCCAGCAGCAGCGCGGAGCCCGAGCCCTCGCTCACCGCGAACAGCGGGGCCGCCGGGTGTCGGAAGCGGATGTAAGTGACGGCCTCCTTGAGGTCGGACGGGTCCCCAAAAGCCTGCAGCCGGGGGCTGACGAGCGGGCAGCCGTGGTGGCCGCGGCGGTGGAAGATGACGGGGTAGTAGCCGCGCTCCAGGGCGAGCAGGCAGAGCCCCAGCACGTTGCGGGTGAGGCGCCCCCACGCATTGGGGATCACCAGCAGCACGGCCGGAAGCCCCCCGGCGTTGGTGACCCGGCGGCCACGGGTGCAGGGTCCTACGACCCAGTCCAGGGCGACCAGCCCGTCGTCCGCCAACTGCAGGTACTCCCGAGCCAACTCAGGCCCGGGCCCGACGGGCAGGACGAAGTGGCAGAGGGTCTGCAGGTGGGGACCCGAGAACCAGGAGCGCGGGCCGGGCTCCAACGCCGCCGAGCGCCGCAGGGCGCGCAGCAGGCACTGGGCCAGCGCCGACGGCTTACAGATGAGGCTGCAGCCACCGGGCAGCGGCTCCTGCCCGTCCGCCAGGCCTCGGCCGCCCACCTTCTCCTCGGGAACCTGGGCCGGAGCTTGGCGCAGGGTCTTGGTTCCGACGGCGGGGCCCTGGAGCCGCCTGAGCCCCGCGGCGAGCAGGAAGAGCAGGGCGAGCGTTGCCAGGAGCAGGAGGAGAGCGGCCCCCCACGGCGGCATGGCGGGGCGGCAGAGGAGCCCCCAGCGGGCGGCCTGGCTGTCCCCTCGGCGAGCTCCACGCTCTGCCCACGGCTCCGCCCGGTGGCCGGCGGCTGCCCAGGGCCCTCCCGCGCGGGCGGGCGGGCGCGCGCGCTCCGGATTGGCTGCGGCCCCGCAGAGACAGCCAGTTCGGGTCGAGCTCCCCTCGCCCGCCCCCAGCCCTTTGTACAGCAATTACGACAAGCCAGAGCGGAGGGTGCGGGGAGTCGAGGCCGCCGGGGGGGGGAGCGAGCAAGTGGGTCACGATGAAGGGGGGACGACTAGCAAAGAAGTGATGAGACCCAGAGACTGAGGCTTGGGGACCTGGGGGGGCATCAGCGTCCCCTGCTCCCCGGCCCGCGCTCCCCCCAGTGCCCGGCCGCGGAGAGACCCCGGGTCGCTGCGTCCTCCGAGACGGCCGCGGGAGGGGAATCTCGCGCCTCCCCTCCTGGCCCTCGCTCCTCGGCTCCCGCGGGGTTGCTAGCAACCGTGGCCAGGGCTGCCCGCCCCTCCCGGCTCCCTGACCTCGGTTGCGCTCAGCCCCACCAGCACTCACAGCTGCGTCCGGCCGTCCAACCCCGGGCACACGTTTGCGGTAGGAAGCTGCCGAGTCCCCCGCCGACTGCAGGGCGCTGTCCCAGCGCGGCGCCCCCGAAGCCCAGCCTCACACAGAGGAAATCCTCAGGACAAAGTTCTCCCCCGCCCCCGCCCCCCTAAGTGGAAGGACAGGACGAGGGGGCCGTGGCAGGAGTAAATTAGAAGTCCATCAGCTCGCCCCCCTCCCCCCGACATTGCCGTCAGGGTGGAGAGGGAGCCAGGAAGTCCTGCAAGTCCCGGGGAGACGGGAGACGGCCGAAACCACACGTTGGGGACCGGGCATCTTAGCGCCCCCACTTCGCCCTCGTTTCCGTCTTCCCTCGCAGTCCTGGAGAGGTGAGGACACCCGAGCCCGCGACGCGCTGCAGGGAGGCTGGCGGAAGACGGACGCTTCCACCCCGCCGTGGCCGGGGTCTCTCGGGTCACTGCTGGGAGAAGAAGGACGAGAGAGGGAAGGGGACGAAGGTGGGGGACAGCGCAGCCCCGGAGCCGGCTCCAGCCTCCCGGGCTTTCTGGGTCAGCGGAGGGTAGAAGCTGGCGACCCCCTCGTCCACCCCCAGGGCCTCCGGGCTCCAGCTGTTAGCCACGGTGGGAACGGTAAAGTCGCTGCAGAGCTGGGACGCTCTGTGTTCGTGGTTCTGGTCGGCTTCTAGTCGATGACGGGTGTGAAGCGGGTTTGCCAGGGAGAGCCCTCAAGTCTCCGCCTAAGCCGCTGGGCTCACGGGGATTTCACTTCCCGCCCTTTGCCCCGCTCCAAGACCCTACCCAGACGCCGCAGCCGCGCTCGGCAGGCCGCGGGATGCGCTGGGAGGAATCCCGTGGCGGGGTCCGTGGTCCCCACCTGTCGGGAAACGGAGCCCACCAAGCAGCGCTCCAACCCTGAAGTTTTCCGGCTTCAGGTTTAGGACGCGTGCGCGTAGCGCTGGGCTGCGGGGGCCGGGCGGGGGCGGGGCCGGGCGGGGGCGGGGCCCGGAGCGAGCGGGGGCGGGGCGGGGCGCGCCGGGGAGGAGGGGGCAGCGCGGCGCGCGGGCCCGGGGTCTACGTGGGCACGCGAGCGGCGCGGGGGCGCTTGGGCGGGGCGGGCGGCGCGCTGGCTCGCTGGCGGGACGGCGGGCGGGACTGAAATGGTGCCTCCTCCGCCCTCGGCCCATCTGCTTCTCCTGGCAGCCCTAGCGGGGTTCCTGGGTCCCAGAGAGGTAAAGGGACCCGCTCGTCGGGAACTCAAAGCGCGCTGCCAAAAAGTTGGTCCTGGAAGTCATGGCTGTCGGAGCGGGAGCGAGGAATCCCCTCTGTTCTTCCTGCCTCGGAGGGGAAGACGGCAGGGCCCTGGTGGAGGCCAACGCCCCAGCTCTGCTCTTTGGATCCACAGGTGGTGGTGTGTGAGCCGGCGGAGGAAGCAGGAGGAGCCCGTTGTCCTGAAGGCCTGTGGCCTCTGCCCCCACAGGTAGGAGCCCTTGAAGGCCGAGGGGAGAGGGGTGTGACGGAGTAGCCCAGTTTCACCCCGCTCCCTATGGGAGCTCGATCTTGATTCCCTTGCCCTCAGTGGCCCACATCTCTATCCTAGTGTGTAGTTGGAGCCTTTTCTCTCCTCCACCCACCCACTCTTCCAGCTTCTCTTAAGCTCTCCTCTTTCCCCATGTGTAGGTGTTACCAAGAGTGGCCTACACACAGGTGAGACCAGGACAGGTAAGTGCAAGCAGGGGCCCATCCTTGTAGCTCCAAGTATCTGCTCCTGGAGACCTTGTAAGCTTCCCCCATCTTTACTGGGTCCTCAGCTCCATTACTTACTACTTCCTGCACAAAGAGGGGTGCTTTCCAGTTCCCCAGCCAGGATGAAGGACCTGGATTCTCTGTGCTGCTGTGTCAGGAATACTATTGAATAGTGGGCTGTGTGGACAAGTGGAACTCTGAGGGTAGCAGGAGTTAACAGCTCACAGACATCGCCCCTGGGGGACTGGTGGTCTCTTGGCTTTTGTGTAAGAGAGGGTCTTAATTTCCGCCTCTACCTGGAAAGAGTGAGTTAATGGAGTCTGGCAGCAGTTAAGAAGAAGTAAAGCTCTTTCTGTTGAGAGTATATCTCAGGATATTGGGCTCTGAATTGCCTTTAGCTTGCTCGCATGGCTTGTCCCCTCTCTGTCTTAGTTGCCATTGTCATTAGTTCATTTCACTGTTCTGGATCCATGAACAGTGGCTCCTTATTTCCTACCTTTTCGTGAACATAACTCTCTTGCCTGGCTTTCAGGCCTTAGTTAAATTAGTTTCATCTCACCTCTTCAAATTTTGCATTCCTCTTAGTCACTTTGTTCATCTGCTTATTCCTGTTGCTTCTTGGCTCCTCTTTATTCTCCCTACCTAACCTATTCTGACCTAAAGCCTGCAGTTCCCTGCCTTCTTGACATCTGTCCCCATCCCTTGTCACAGCCCAGTGTAGGAGTCACCTACCTTGCCTAGTCTTGTCAGCCTTGTTTCATCCTCTTTTCTGAATCCTGTACTGCTTCTGGCCTAGCTTACAATTCACTGACCACTTTTGAGTTTTATTAATATCATCTTTCAGGTGTGTTAGTGGTCTCCCTATGTTTGTTATACATCCCTTGCAGGCAGAATCCAAGAGTTATCTTTTGGCATCTCCTACAGCATCTAGTACAGTGCTGAGCACACAGCCAATGTGATCAAAGAATAATGACTGGTGAAGTTTTTCCATTCTGAAATTGTGTGCTTGCTGCATGCATGCTGTATGTTTAGATGCTCTTGGAAGATGATCCTACAGATTGATTCAACAAATAGACTTGGTCTTCACTTAGGGCATGCTTACAGCCTGGACTGGGGACTTGTAGAGCCATTATCACAGGGGTAGAGGAACATAGTTTTAAGTGTGAGTTTCACAGCTTTACTCAGGCATGCTGTTTTGGAAGATCAATGGCAAGAGGGAGTGCATACAAGTACTCAGTCCTTTTTCTTGGAAGGCTCATCTAGCCATCTTGCAGCCCCTTTATATTGGTCCTCAGGACAGACATGTGATTCTTTGCAAGGGGCCTAACCTGGTGTCTATTTGCCTTTCCTCCAGGCTGAGGGTGTCGCTTTCTTCTATCACCCCTGTGCCCACCCCTGGCTGAAGCTCCAGCTTGTCCTTCTGGCTCACATTTTTGTGCCTAAACCCACACTCATCCTTGATTCCAATCTCAGTAGGGACCGGGTGAGTAGTTGAGGAAGGTGTGTTGTCTGGCACTGGCAGGAGGATGCAGCCCCACATGCAGAGAAAGGAAAATTCAGAGGCTTCTTGCTTTCCATCTTCATCTTAGTTCTAACAGCTATATCTCCTTTCTTAGCCCGTGGTGCTGACAGCATGGGGGATGGCGCTGGAGATGGCGTGGGTAGAGCCAGCCTGGGCTGCCCACTGGCTGAAGAGGAGGCAGTGGCGGAAACAAAGGAAGAAAGTATGGTTTCGTTCTGACAGTTTTCTGGGCCCTCTAATTTTCTGCCAACCCCCAGCAGAGGGAAGCTGTGCCAGAGGGAGTGTGTGCAGGCCAGGCCAGGGGGTGTGCTAGGCCCAGGTTGTTGATGTTGTGGTCACTGGGTTATCTGAGCAGGGCAAGGGTGAACTTTCTCTTTTTCCCTTAGGCCCCAGCTTTGGCCTTTGCTCTGCGGAGCTGGAGGCCTCCTGGTGCAGAGGTGGCATCTAGAGGTCCCAGGAGATCATCCAGTAGTGCCAAGAAACGAGGCCTTCGTGCTGTCCTTGAAGTCCAGCCTACTTCCTCAGGCCGGAGGGGTCCTTCTACTTCCCCTTCGAGTTTAAAGGCCCTACAGCCCATTCTGGGAACCTTGGGTCAGGGGGATAATGTCTCACCTGTGCCCTCTGTTCCTGAGTTACCGGGAGGACTTGGAGGAAATGCCAGCTCCAGGACAGGGGCTCACATACCCCAAGGGCAAGGCAGCTCTCAGGGCTGTGCCTGCCCGAGCCAGGCTTCCATGGCGCCTCGGGCAGCAGCGCCTCCTCCTCCCCGGGTAGCCCGGGGCCCCACCCCGCGGACAGAGGAGGCTGCCTGGGCCGCCATGGCCCTGACTTTTCTGCTAGTGCTGCTCACCCTGGCCACACTCTGCACGCGGCTGCACCGAAACTTCCGCCGCAGCGAGAGTATCTACTGGGGGCCCACAGCGGACAGCCGGGACACCGTGGCCGGTGAGCAGCCCCCGCCCACCCTGCGCCCACTCGACCCCGCCCCGGGGCTTCCCAGCCCTTGACCGCACCCTGCCGCCCACAGCTGTGCTGAAGCGGAGGCTGCTGATGGCCCCGCGCCGGCTCAAGCGCTCTCGCCGAAGACCCTTGCTTCCGTCCGCTCCGGACAGCGGTCCGGACGGGGAGAGCTCAGACTGACCGGCCCCAGCTCCGCGCCGCCCCGGCCCCGGCCCCGCGGCCCAGCTCCTCCTCCCGCTCAGCAGCCGCCACCCCTGCCACGTGGGCCGCGCGCACGGGGGCCCCCTGGCGGCAGGCGAGGGGCCCTGCCTGCTCTTCGCCTGAGCTTGGGGGGGCGGGGGGGGGGGGGATTGGTAGGTTGCCCAGAGGGGGTGAGGAGCCCACTCCAAATTCCATTTTTAATTAAATTATTTTAGTAGAGCTAGGAGTTGAACCTGTGCATGGGAAGTCACACTTCCTCAGAAAATTGAACCTAGGCCATTTTGTGTTTGTGGTGGTCTTTCAGTTGGGTTGGGTCCATAGCAGCCTACCTGACATCGCTTAAGGCACAGGTCTTGGGTGGGGGGGGAAGAGTAGTGTGTGGGGTCAATTATGCCATTCAGACGTGCTCTAGGCCTTGATGCTGCCCCTGAGCTCTTAGACACGGTGCCACCTGTGGTTTTCTGGTGGCTAATTGGAGATGTCTCATTAACTTTTGGTGCCAGTCATGGACCTTGGAACTCAGGGCCTGAGCACCGTCTTTAGAGCTCTAGCCTTGAGAAAGCCCATCAGTTGAGCCACAGCACCACTTATGGCTTTTTCTATGTGGTATCTAGGAATCAAACCCGGGTCTTTGTGCATGCTAGGCAAGCACTCTACCACTAGGCCAAACTCCCGACTCTGGGCTGGCTTTGAATCTCAGCTCTCAGCCTCCTGAGTAGCTAGGGTTACTGATATTCCTATATGTGCTTTGTCTAGCACAAGGGCTCCCTTGGAGTCAGGTCTTCATGCTCTGGTCTTAGTCTCCCATCTGTAAACCCTTCAACCCCAATCTAAGCATCAGAAGCAGCCCATGGTCACTTATTTATTTTTGATACAAATGTACATGACACCTATCTTGACAGCCCACCTGTCACCACGAAGGTAGGGCCTGGCCCCTTGGGGGAGGCAGATGGGGAGAGCTGGTGGATGCCTCTCCAGCCTTCCTGGCTACAGCCAGGTCCCCAGGCCTCCAGAGGGTGGGACCAACACAGGTGCAGGTAGTGATGTAGGTGCTGGCCTTGCCAAGGTTAGGGAGAAGGGCTTTCAGCTCCACAGCCATCAGCTGAGTTGGGAACCCTGGGGAGCCAGCCCCAGGCTTAGGTGCTCAGTCCTCCGCCTGACCAGCACACTTCCCCCCACAAAGGTGGGAGAGAAGATGGAGGGAAGTGGTTTTCCTTTTAAGTTCCTTGAGCAGGGGTGTGAGTGGAGCAGCAGCAGGATCACAGCTGGCTCCAGATTGAGGAGAGGAAGGCTGACCCCCATTGCTGGTGTCCCACTGCTCTGGTCCCCTTGCCACCCAAAGCTCCAGATAGGCAAGCCCTCTGAACGGCACTGCCGCCCGCACACTCACGCAGGGACACTCAGTTACCACAAAGTTAAAATTAAGGGGTCAGGGAGAGGAAAGAAAAAAGATTTTTCCAGTGTTTGCTGCTGGGGACCCCAGCATGTGGGTTGGGTCTTTGCCCTAGGCAGGGGCCAGTTTGGCATTAAAGGAGAGCAGCAAGGGGGCTGGTGGCTACAGGGCAGGGACATCCAAGAGATTATATACAAAGGAAGGGGATGCCCCCGCTCAGCCCCCAGTAGGGCTGAACTGGCTCATGGGGGTGGAGTGCAGGTAGGAGCTGCCCCATTTGGAGTGTCCCTGTCGGACCCTTTGCTGAGGGTGCCCTGAGGGCAGGTTGAGGGGCTAGTGGAAGGTGCCTTGCAGGCCCCTGCACACCAGAAAGGAGGGGATGCTATGTACAGGGGAGGGGGGGGGAAGAGCGTGGAATGTGGGGGACAGAAAACCTGCCGCCCCACCTCCTTATCCCTAAGGATGCTCGAGGGGATGGGCACCAGGGCACCTGGCTGCCTGGGGAGAGTGGCAGCACTAAGGGCACTTGTGCCAGTGGCTCTGTTGGGGTGGGTTAGTGTTTGGAGTGGCCCAGCTCCTGTGGACAGCGAGGTCCCAGGATATGGGTAAGGGCAGGGAGTGTGGTCACTGCTTCTTCTCTCGGGTGGTGATGGTGACCAACTGCTTGGCAGCCTTGGCGATGTCATAGGCGCACTGGATCACCTGCTGAGTCAGCAGCTGGAAGTCCACAGGGGCCCCGGGCTCTGGGGGCACTGTCTTCCGGCATTCACTTTGCAGCCGGTAAGCGCTGGCATTGAGCAGCCGCAGTGAGCTGCGCACAGGTTCTAGGGCCGGCCTCTGAAGGAAAGAAATAAAGGAGACTGGGCCTTGGGCTTTAAGCAGAGCACCTGACAGAGGACTGGTGGGCATGGGTCTCTGCCCAGGCAGCAGTCAGGTTCCCAGCTGTTGCCCTACCCATTTCCCTGCCCTTCCTCTCCTCTCAGGCCCCAGTACCTTTGGGAACAGAGAGGCCATCTCAGTAACAGCCAAATGGATCTTCTCTGAACAGGGCACAAAGCTGTGGGAGAGGGTGCTGATGGGTAAGGGGCTGTTAAGGATCTCTTCCCCGCCCCACCCCCCAAGAGCAGTAAGAAGCCACACCCCTACCTGTCATGTTTGAACTCCTGGGCGGCCCGCAACAGCTCCTGAATGTTCTTGGTGACCTGCTCTGTCTTCAGGATGACATCTTCAGTGCTGGGGAGTCCAGGGTCTAGGTCTCCGTCCAGGCTTTCCAGCTCAGGGTGGATATCATCTTCCTTGCCCAGGTCTAGGAACCGCTTCCCTTCCAGCCTGAGCCCAGGTTTGGAAAAGGGACGTGCACTATGGCACAGGCTTCCCGCCTGCACCTGTAGACCTCAGCCCTTCACCACTGCCTCCCTTCCTGGTGCCAGCAAGGCCGGGTGGAGAACCAAAAGTGCCTCACCCAAGCTGTGGGTCCCCGCTTGGTGTGTTCTCATAGTCGCTGTCAGCACCACTTCCATGGCGGGAAAGCTTGCTCTGGAGGGTATGAAAAAGGGTGGAGGGTAACCCAGAACAGCCCACATTCCCCAGCACGCTCCCCAGGCAGCAGTGTGGAAATGTTACCATATGGCGGCTTCCTTCCTGGGAGGACAGCAGCGGGGAGGTGGGAGTGAAGGGCACAGAGGAGGCAGAGGCGGAGGCAGACACAGACACTCCCTTCCGAATCTGAAAGCCAGATCAAGTCCTTGGTAAGTTTCTACTCTAGATCCAGCCTACCTGCAGGGGGCCATTATGTCAGCACAGCCTGATCTTATGCATGCAGAGGCTTTGATCCATGTTCCCCTGTCCCTGCTTACCCGGTAAAGGCTGGCAGGCACATGCCCGGAATACATGGAGTCGTCCTCTAGCTCCTGGGGCGGGGTAGTGTAGTTGGTATCATGAAGGCCTTGTGGTATCCCCATTCATGTTTCCCCACCCAAGACCTACAGGCAACTCACAGTGCTGTGGAAAGGCTGTAGTCGCGTGCTCAGCTCATCCCCAGGTGCACCTCCAAAGGGCTTCAGGGCAGAGCCTGGCTCATACATGGAGAAGGCCTGGCGGTCCCGGCGGTGGCTGGCCCCACTGGTGCCCATGGCTGAGTGCTCAGCCCGGTCACTGGGCAGTGGGGGTGTGGGCACAGGCCCTGCTGGCTGCCGGAGCTGCAGGTTCTCTGCCTGCAGTTTGTGGATCTGTGAGCGCACAAGGGCAGTGCTTGACCATGGGGTCCGCCTTTCGAAAGACCATCCCGTCTGTCTAGAAGCCTTCCTACCCCTCCTGTGGAGCCACAGTGCTCACGCACCTCCCTCTGCAGCCTCCGGAGCTCATCACTCAAGCTGCTGTTGACCTTCATGAGCTGCTGCACTTTGGCCTCAGAGGTAGCCAGGGTCTTCTTCAGCTCCAGGTACTCCTGCAGCGTCACAGCCCCATCCGACAGATCTGAGGAGTCCATGCTCTGCAGAGACAAAAGCTGTCAGCTACGGGGGCAAGAAGCAGATACCCTCAAAGCCACAGCCTGCCTACTGTTCCCAAATCTCTGGGCTGTGATACAGAGTTGGCCTCAACTGGGGCCCAGAGGCCAGCATAGGAGGAACAGAGGAGGGATAATGCTCAGACCCGGGCACGGTTGTTCCGAGTGGCGCTGGCACTGCGTGGGGGCTCCTGGTCCGTGTCCTCGTCTGAGGCCACACTATCGTAGTCGTGCTGGTCGTCGAGGTCACTTTGGTTCCGCACAGACAGCTCGAGGTTGTCTGAGGATACAAGACCTGTCACCCCAGGCTCGCTCAGCCACGCAAGGGCAGCACAGAAGCATAGGATGTGCCACTGCACACCGTGCAGACGCTACCTGTGGGGCTGCTCAGGCTCTTGCCCTGCTGCCTCCGTTTGGCCTCACTGAGAATGTCGATGATCAAGGTAGCAAACTCTCGTGCGTTAAAACGAGCCAACTTCTGTCGCCCCTGAAAAGCAGAAAGTGCCAGGCTCACAGGAGGGATAAGAGGACCTTTATTGCTGACCTACAGGGTGGAACAAAACAGCAGGGCAACACCCTGCTGTCTGACTCAATCACAGCCACAGCTAAAAAATCCCCGTCAGCAGCATGGCTGCCCCAAGCTGGGCCAACCGACAGGCCCCAGGGAGCTGGAAGAGCTCCCAAGAGCACAGGAGGGGGGTCTTGCCCAACCCAAACCCCAGCGAGACCTGAGGGAGGTCTGAAAAAGACCACCCAGACCCCCTTTCCCAGTTACCTCACCTGATTCCGTGTGGCTGAGTATTCAGGGTTAACTGGCAGGAAGGGCACAGCACTTCGCTCTGTCACCAGGGTGCTGTGGTTTTGGGTAGCCAGCCACACTGGGGGGGGGATGGGAAGGGAGCAGATCATCTGGTCACCGGGGTGGGGCAGGGAGTGCTCCTCCCTACACCCACGTGCTGGTGTCGGACATGGGTGGTCTCCACACACAGGAAGCTAGCTAGGACATGGTGAGGCCCACTGGGGACTGAGGGACAGACAAGGCCTGTCCTGCCAGAGTTTGGGCTGGGATCTGGCTGTGGCCAAGAGTGAGAAGCAGTGTGGAGCAGGGCTGGGGAGGCAGCCAGAATGAGATGAGTCCCAGTGCAGGGAGGGGTAGGAAAGCAGCTGGCTGCCTAGTTTGGCTCGTAAGGCCTGCCTGGTGTGGAGGAAGCAGTAGGTCTTCATGCAGCCCCAACCCTACCTAACCCTTCTCAGTCCCAGTCATGGAGCAGAGGTCCAGGCTGCGGACACAGCCCTTCCCAGCAGGCTGTTCCCCACTCACCAGCATCATTTTCTCTTCGGTCCACTTCATCATACACGTCCATAGCAAGTTCCTCAAAAAGACGGTTGCTGAGCTGGGGGCAGAGAGGGGAATCCGGGTTCTGTTAAAGCAGCTAGCCCAGGTGCTGCCAACGAGGCAGATCGCCAGGATGTTGTGGGGAGTGGGGAATGACCCATGCCCTTCGTCCCTGGTCTTAGCAATGGAATATGGGCAGGGGGTCTATATGCCAAGCTCTAAAAAAGAGGAAACAAGGCCAGCCTTGCTCATTTCCTCCCAGATCAGAAGAACTGAGGCCCTGGAGCCCTAGCACTTTGGAGGGCAGAGCTAGGGTGGAGATTGGTAAGGCTGGAGAAGGGCAGGGCAGCCATAAGCATTGCTAGCTTGTCTAAGTACTCACTGCTTGTAGCTTCTTCTTGGCAGCTTTGGCCAACTCGGACAGATCAAGGCTACAAAGGAAGGAGAAGGGGAGAAGCCACGTGTGAAAGGTGGCCAGGCCACTGCCAGGATTTTCCCAAACATGCAGGGATCTCAGGGAGACAAGACCCCCATACCACATACATACCACACCTCCCAACCCTACCCAAGCTCAACAGCCTGCGGCCCGGCAGGCACAGTGTACCTCTGAGACATGCACTTTTGCCGAGATCTAAGTCCAGAGGAAGGCAGTGGAGGAAAGAAGAGGACAGAGCAGCAATTATCTAGGAGCAGGGCACCACACGCCTCGCATCATACTTAAACATGTCTACACATACCCAACCCAGGACCCAGAGTATACAAAAAGGAACTTGCCTCCCTCCCCTTTCTGTGACCTGTCCATCCTACCTCCTGTCAGCTACCCATAGTCTCCCTCAAATCCCAGACATGCTTCCCAGTTCTGTCTTTTCCTTCTAGCTACCATAGTGATCTTTTGACATATCCCACCTTAAAAGCCTTCAGTAGTAATAAGTTACACTTCATCTAAAAGCTCTTGAAGTAATATGCTTAGATAGCATTTTGTGTGAACTATCCTACTTAGTCTTCTCACGAGTCCACAAAGAATAGGTAGTGCATTTCCTTTAGTAAGGTAAGCAGCCTGCCTCCAGTCACACAGACCGTAAGTGCAGGGCAGACTACTACCTATGCTCAGGACTCTGTCCGAAGGCTGCTCGATGCTCTCACCGAGGTTCACAGGACTAGTCATGCTCTTGCTGCTATACAGTCTTGTTTCTTGTTCTCACATTATGCTCCAGCCACATAAGCTTCCTGCCATTCCTAGTAAATAGATTCTAAGCTCATCATCCCTTTCTCTTTATTATTCTTTGCTCAGTGGACTAAAGCCTGTCTAGGTGCCTGTGTGTAGATGTGGTTCCTCAAGGGAAGGGGTGGTGTCTGAGTGACCTGTGTCATGGAATGCACTTATCTATCCATGGGCACGCACACACCAAGCAAAACTAGACCACAAAGTAAAGCAGAGTCTTAATACAAAGAAGGTCTCAATTAGGGATCTAAGCTGCCCCTGTCTAACTGGCCCAACCCTCTCAAATTGGGCCAGAAGTTCAACCAGACAGGAAGATGGAGCCATCTGAAGGCCACCAGGTGGCGCCAACACCCATCCTGTAAGCTGGGTGAGTGGCTGAGAGAATTCCACGCAGTGTGGGCACTTGAGGCCATAGAGCAGAGGCAGAAACAGGCCATCTGTACCCTGCCCAGAACTCCTGACCAATTTGGGACACACTAGAGGACCAAAGCTGGCTAATTCCCAAGCCCACTTTCCTACACAAAGGGAAGCCCTGACCTAAAGGTTGTATAGGTCAGAAACTAGCGGCTGACCATCCTAGCTTAAGCCTTCCCTTGTACTCAATGCTGCATGTATTTAACAGTCATGAGATTCAGGTGGAGCTGGTGCATGCTGAAATAACTTATCTGACTTGCATTGGAGCTCCAACTAGGAAGGGGAGAACTAGGACTCTGGGGTTTGGGCACCACTTGGCATCTAATAGCCTCTGGAAAGGGGAATCAGGTGATTAGGTGGGCACTCACCTGTCAGCCATCTGTGGGATGATGTAATGCCCATTCTTGTGATCTGAATAAAAATAAAAATGCAAAGTCACTGATGCTAGCTGGCCTCAGTAGCTAGGAAGCCCATCTCAATGCTGTGAATAGGGCTTGGCACCTGTAAGTGTCAGGGGACAGGAAGGAGGACAGTCCACCCCAAGAATGTCGGAAGCTGGCTGGAAGTTGGGCCCATCCCACTTTCCTGGCCCCAAAGTACTTGCAGCAACCCAAGAGCCTGCAGCAATTTCACAGGAGGCAGTTGCCTAGCAACACCATTCCCCAGCTGGCTTTGTAACTATGGCACCTGCTGTTGGGGTGTGTCTGGGTCCTACCTGCCTCGCCCAGCCAGGCCCGTCATACTCTGCTCACCCGGCTTACGTCCACAGAGGTAGAAGGCCAACCGGTCAGTGAGCTCATATTGGCACTCCACTAGCCTTTCCGCCAGTTCATGGTGTCCGGCCTGCCTGTGGGGAGGGGCATGGCTCAGCCCCGCAGAAGTAGCCCAGCCTCCCTCTCAAGCTTCAGCCTTCAGCAGATCCTCACCTGGCATAATCGATGGGTGTGCGGCCATTGACATCAGGAGAGCCAGGGTCAGCCCCATAAACCACCAGCAGCTCTGCCTGCAGTGTCTGACCTGCCTTGGCAGCCACATGCAGAGGTGTGGTCCCCTTCTCTGGGTGGAAAAAGTTGGCCTGGGCACCCAGGGAGAGCAAGCGCAGACATGTCTCCAAGTTGCCTGTCCGTACACTCGAATGCAGTTGCTAGAAGGAGTACAGTGTGCAATTAATATGTGTGCACAAAGCCTATCTCCCATCACTAAGCTACACATGGCCTGGGCTGCCCCTGGAATTCCTCTCAGTTCTAGGTGGCCCAGCCAAATATTGAGCCATATCAGGCAGGACAGAGGGCTTCCTACTAGTTTGCCAATTAATGAAAGCTGCTGAGATGGGTGTGGTGGCACATGGCTGTGATTCTACCCTTAAGGAGTCTAAAGCAGGATCACGAGTCCAAGGTCAGCCTGCACTATATAGAAAACCTTATCTCAATCTCCCCCCCCCACACACACATACAATTTAGCCAGGTATAGTGGTATACACTGGTAATTCCAGCACTCAGGAGACAAGCAAGACATTGTCTCAAAGAAAAAAAAGAAAAAGCTGCTCTTACATCCACCATGTGCTATGTGCTCTGTTTGGAAGAAATAGTATCTATGGGCTATACTATCATTTCTCATTTTCCAAATGAGGAAACTGAGTCTCTAAAGTGACTGTGTAACTGCCCCAAAGTTTTCTAGTTTTCGGTGGCAGGTGTGTGGTTAGAGGTGTGGCTCAAGTGGTAGAGCAATTGCCTAGCAAGTTCTGACTTCAAACCCAAGCATAACAGCAAGAACCAAAATTAAATATCAATGGCAGCTAGAGGATTCTAGACTTGTGTTTCTACTTGGGAGCTGGGGAGTCTTGACCACCCAAAACTTGACAGAGCAAACTTTCCCCTACCCCACTGTTGTGCTATCTTTGGGATCAGGGATCAGAGGTGACAAAGGAAAGGCTTTAGATGTCAAGGGTCTGGGAAGAGAAGAGGCCTGTTGTGTGCCCCCAAACCTTGCTGAGGTCTTTGGCGGTAACCCCATCATCATCTCGGCAGGGAAGCTTGTGCACAAACGCCAGCATCTGGTACTTGGCCCTGATGAACTCTGACTTGATGGGGCTGCATGGGGCACGAAGGAGGTTAATGGGAAGATCAGGAAGGTCAGGCAACCCAGCCGCCTGGAGTGCCCTGGCCAAGAGCACATGGCTCTCCCCACCACTCCCATAGCCCCACTTACTGGACTTTGTCTTGGGGGTTGGCTTTGCGCCGGCCACTCTGCACTTGTGCAGGATCCAGCAGGGAGTGCTCCCAGATGGAGTTGGCCCCGTTGCTGGCGAGTGTATGGACCATCTGCAGTGAAGAGGTGCCAAGTTAAGAGTGTCTACTGCATGCTGGACATTGAGGCAAACATACTCTGAGTACTTGACATTGTTACAATGGCACCACAGGTCCTACTGTGTCTCCATGACTCCCATCTAGTGAGGCCACACAGAGACTATGTTGTTTAGTGCTTCAGGACAGCTCAATATGGGGTAAACTTTGCCAAGATCCAGAAAGGTTAATGGCCTGGTCAAAGCTACCTGCTCGTTAACACATGGTAGAGCCAGGATTAGACTTCCCTCTCTTTGTGGGTTGAGGAGGATGGAAAGTGTTAGAATCAGACTTGCCCAGGTCGGTGCTGCTCTTGGAAGCTGCAGACTACAGCCACATGTCTAAGTTGGTATGGGGGACAGTGCAGGCACTGGTGGCTCAGGGCTGTAATCGTAGCTAATCAAGAGGCTGAGATCTGAGGATCAAAGTTCAACTCAGCCCAGGCAGAAAAGTCCACCACAAAGCTGAAAATGGAGCTGTGGCTCAAGTGACCAAGTACTAGGCTTGAAAGAAGAAGCTAAGAGAAAAATTTGGGGCCAAGTACTAGCAAAATAGAGAGAGAAAGAGAGAGAGAGAGAGAGAGAGAGGTGGGGGGGGAGAGGGGGAGGGAGAGAGTGTGTGTGTTGGTATGGGAGAAATGCCCATGCTCAGCGCATGGTTTGTGTGCCTAACCCTACCTGTAGCAGCGTGGGAGGCCAGGGGCTGTGGCGAAGGTGCTTGACGATGGAGATGTGACGTCCCAGGCTCCGGTGCACGCTGCAGCACTCGTCACACACAAGCACACCCCTACTGATTGATGCCCAGCCGGGGTCTGCAGGGAGGAAGAAGGGAAAGTCAGCTAGATCTGGAGAGTGGGCATAACCTCCTGAGCCCCCACTGTAGAATGGCACTATGCTTAGTGCTTCATAGGAGCTGGGATGACAGTCCACCAGGTTATAGATGAGAGGTTTCCCTCAGGCCACACCCTTTTCTACACATCCTTGCCCTTCTGGGGACACATGATCTCCAGGACCCATTCAATGGATATAGTTTTCTATCCTAAAGCCACCAATGCTAGTCTTATAGCCTTTCCCCAGGGAGCAAGTTCTGCTGCCCAACACTTCCATAGGAAATCAAGGCTCCCCTATGGGACATAACCCTGATGCCATGTGCCACATAGTTGTGAGTGCTCTCCTGTTCTGGGTCAGTGCCACATCTCTCCTGCACGCAGGATCTGTCAGAACCTGCCAAACAGAGGTAGCAGTCCTTACAGGTAAGAGGCCGTTTACGGCCTAAACCTCCCACCACTATCACTATGAGCTGCAGCCCCATCTAAGGAGAATGGACAGGGCTAGGGGACTAGCTCAAGTGGTAGATGCTTGCCCAGTAAGTGCAAGGCATTGAGTTCAAAGCCAGGGATGGGGGACATGGGGGGGAGGGGGGAGGAGAAGGACAGAACAAAGGAACTAACCTTCACTAAACATCTACTATGTGCCAGTTGAGTGGATTTATATATGGTACCTTTACAATTGCCAGACAAGGGAGAAACGCTATCATGCTTAACACAAGATACAGTGACTCAGAGAGGTCAGAGGGCCTATTCAAGGTCACTCACTACTGAGTAGAATTGCTAGGATGAGGATTCTAACAAGAGACCAAGCAAGGTCTATATTTGCTGCTGCCCTCTGTCCCTGCAGCCCTGGATAGGCATGAACCCCGACAAGTACTCTCCATTCCTCAGGGAGATGAGAATGTTGGAAACAAGGAGGAGGCTAAGTCTGAGTGGGAGTTCTCAAGGCCTATAGGGTAAGGAAGATGCCACCCATCCCAGGCCCCTAGGGAGAGGGGAGGAGGCAACAGCATACAACTGGAGCTACGGAAAGGAAAGGTCATGGGGGAGAAAGCAGCCATTGTGTGCTGTCCAGAGTGGGGGCAGGGAGCTTCTCAGGATACTCAGCTCTGTCCAGGCCCCGCCTAGGCTCAGGAAGCCAGGCTTGGGGGTGGGGTCTAGCTGTCTGCCTAGGGTGCCCAGCAGGGTTTCTCCTACTTACCCCCAACCCCTAGCAAAGAGGCAAACTCTTGGGTGATGGGAATCTCTCCCAACCAGAAGGTGATTCTCAGGCACATCTGCCCAAGGACTCCCATCAATGTTCTCAAAATTGTGGGGAAGACTTAGCTTTGTCCACACCATATGACCCTCAATGAAACATGGAAACAGGAATTGAAAGCTTAAGTCTTTGGATATAGGCTACTTTAGGGATCTCAGAAAATATGGCAACGAGGGGTGGGGAGTTTGGCCTAGTGGTTAAAGTGCTTGCCTAGTATGCACAAAGACCCAGGTCGATTCCTTGGTACCACATACATAGAAAAAAGCCAGAAGTGGTGCTGAGGCTCAAGTGGTAGAGCTCTAGCCTTGAGAAAGTCCAAGGACAGTGCTCAGCCTCTGAGCTGAAAGCTCAAGCCTAAAACTAGCAAAAGAAAAAGAAAATATGGCAACGAGGGATGCACACACACGGCAACCACCTTCCTAAGGGAGTGGTTATCTATGCCAAGAGGGAGAGCCCTAGGATGCTTTCATGTTGGCTTTGCCCAGTGGGAACCCCAAGCATGGAAGGACCCCTCCCCCAAACATCCTAAATCTGACTGGGTCAGGGGTCTGCCAGTCACCTCCAGGAGCCAGGCAGGAAGCAGGAAATGATGCAGCCTAAATTCCTCTTGTTGAAACGGTGGGGTTTCCTGTGAAGTAGGGAGACGCCCAGGACAGGATCATAAATGTACTGCCCCGAGGCCTCCACCCTAGGTTTGCTGCCCTACAGAGAGGCCTGGTCTGGAATCAGCTAGATATTTAGACTCACTGGCTCCAGAACCTCAAGCTGTGGGCAGACTAGACAAAGTGAGTCCCTGAATATGGTAGCATCCACGAGACCAGGACCCAAAGAACATCATTCAAGGCTTTGCTTGGCATTCTCTCTCAACTTCTGGGCTTTCCTCTCCTCTGAAGTCACCTGAAACAGGAAGGGTGATCAGGAGACACTGTCCTGCTCTGGCTGACTCAGATGAGAAGGCCATCCAAATTACTCTACCCATTCCGTATCTTCAAATGACCCCAGGCACATCCAAGTTGGAGCTCTAAACCCCAAGGCTAGTTCCCAAGCCAAAGGTTCAGGAAGGGTTGCTGAAAGTCAAACAGCTATTGTAATGTAAGGAATCTTTGCTCCTAAGAAACTCCTTGAACCAAACTTGAGGCAGAGGGACAGCAAATGTTCTGGTTAAGGGAGGTGGTGGCTTCCTTCTGGCTCCACAGGCATATGCATAGTGTAGGTCTGGTGCGAAGCAGGAATGATCTTGGGATAATATACCTAGTGCCAACTCCAAGGAAGACTTGCCTAAGATGGATTCATGCCATTATCCAAAGCTATCACTGGCTTCTATGGCCACCAAATCTCAGCACCTAAGGGTCAGGTCCTCAGAAGCCAAGAAGGAAAAGTTCCACACCTTGAAAGAAGGCAAGAGTACTACCATGGGATCAGGTGACTACCTACAGAGGTATGTACTGAGGAGGCGAAAGGAAGACCCGGTCTGGTGCTAGTTGTTCACGTCTGTAATCCTGGCTGCTCAGGAGGTTGGGATCACAGTTCAAAGCCAGCCTGGGCAATTAAGTCCGTAAGACTCCTTTTCAATTAACCAAAAAAGCTGAAAATAGAGCTGTGACTCAAGTGTTAAGAATGTTAGACTTGGGCTGGGAGTTTGGCCTAGTGGTAGAGTGCTTGCCTAGCATGCACCAAGACCCAGGTTCAATTTCTTGGTACCATATACAGAGAAAAAGCTGGAAGTGGTGCTGTGGCTCAAGTGGTAGATAGACTTGAGCAAAAACTTATAAAAATTTTTAATTAAAAAAAGGGAAAGCCATATAATGCATGATTGTTGTCCTTAATGTACTATGTTATCTCTCTCTTTTGCTGTCCCTTGGTTATCTCATATTGTTACAGTATTTTACCTTGTTATCTGATATATTGTATATATGCTTATTTGGTTATTTGAAATAGGATAGGGAAGAGGGGGAAACAAGATGAGGGGCGGGGGTGGGGGAGGGAAATGGGGACCAAGACATGAGAAAGGGTATCAATGTTTGTGAAGTAATGCACCTCCTATCTGGTGAATACAATGTAACCCTTCTATTAATTACAATAAAAATGTATGATAAGGGGCTGGGAGTTTGGCCTAGTGGTAGAGTGCTTGCCTAGCATGCACAAAGACCTGGGCTCAATTCCTCGGTACCACATACATAGAAAAAAGCTGGAAGTGGTGCTGAGGCTCAAGTGGTTGAGCTCTAGCCTTGAGAAAGTCCAAGGACAGTGCTCAGGCCTTGAGCTCAAGCCCAAGACTGGCAAAGAAAAAAATATGTATATATATGATAAAAAAAAGGGAAGCCTCAGTTATGAAAATATTGTACATTAAAAAAATTTACACATACAACAACAGATCACCATTAAGGCACATGGCTATATGTTATATATCACTATATGTCACTGAAAAAAGGAAGAAAAGCCTAGTACTCAATGCCACCCCCAAAAATCTACATTATAAGACAAGAGGCTGGGAATGTGACTTAGTGGTAGAGTGCTTGTCTAGCATTCATGAAACCCTGGGATTGATTCCTCAGTACCACATAAACAGAAAAAGTTGGAAGTGGCACTGAGCAAAAAAAGCTCAAGGACAGCATCCAGGCCCTGAGTTCAAGCCCAGGCATGGTGGCTCATATCTATAATCCTAGCTACTAAGAAGGCTAAGATCTGAGGATCGTGGTTGAAAGCCTTCCCAGGCACTAACATCCGAGAGATTCTTGTCTCCAATTAACCACCAGAAAACGGAAAGTGGCACTGTGACTCAAGGGGTAGGGCAGTAGCCTTGAGCTGAAGAGCTCAAGGATAGCACCCAGGCCCAGTGTTTAAGCCCCATGAACAACAAAAAAAGACAAAAGAAAAAAAAAGGAAAGAAAAAAAAGAATTGAATGCTGGGTGCTGGTGGGGCTCACACCTGTAATCCTAGCTGCTACTCAGGAGGCTGAGATCTAAGGATCCCAGTTCAAAGCCAATCTGAGTAGGAAACTCCATGAAACGCTAATTAATCACAGAAAAAGCCAGAAGTGGTGCTGTAGCTCAAGTGGTAAAGCACTAGCCTTGAGCAAAAAGGAGCTCAGGAACAGCACCCAGGCCCATATGGGGGCGGGGAGACAAAGGAGACAAATGAACCTGCAGGTCACCCTATAACATGTTATCAGCTTGTAGTCCATAGGATAAGCATCTTAAGTTCTTTTTATTTTATTTTAGCCAGTTCTGGGCTTGAGCTCAGGGCCTGAGCACTGTCCTTGGACTTTCTCAAGGCTAGAGCTCTACCCTTGGGCCTCAGCACCACTTCCGGCTTTTTCTATGTATGTGGTACCTAGGAATCAAACCCGGGTCTTCGTGCATACTAGGTGAGGACTCAACCACTAGGCCAAATTCCCGGCCCTCTTTTTTTTTTTTTTTCCTTTTTTGCCAGGCCTCGGCCTAGACACTGTCCCTTGAGGTTCTTCCACTTGAATCAGTGCTCTACTTTGGCGTTTTTGGTAATTTATTGGTGGTGTAAGAGTCTCATAGACTTTCCTGCAAGCTGC
The DNA here is from genome assembly GCF_031878675.1 of Megascapheus bottae. Taxonomy (NCBI): domain Eukaryota; kingdom Metazoa; phylum Chordata; class Mammalia; order Rodentia; family Geomyidae; genus Megascapheus; species Megascapheus bottae. The sequence goes on along the minus strand of NC_143525.1, from coordinate 29,212,506 downwards.
AATCCTCAGATCTCAGCTTCTTAAGTAGCTAAGATTCTAGGCGTGAGCCGCCAGTGCCCAGCCATCTTGAGGTCTTGATTAACTGGAGATAAGAGTCTCATGGTCTTTTGTGCCTGGGCTGGCTTTGAACCTCGATCCTCAGATCTCAGCCTCCTAAGTAGCTAGGATTATAGGCATAAGCCACCGTGCTGGGCCATCTTGAGGTCTTTATTACTTAATCTTGGGGCTGCCAAAGCAGAAAGGCTAACCTGGGGTACATATTGTAGGGATATGGCACTTGAAAGCCAAGCAAGAGACTTGGGCTAGAAGCCCTATGATGGAATAGGTGGCAATTGGTCTCAGGGCTTGAATTCATGGCTATGGCATTGTCCCTGGACTTTTTTGCTCAAGATTAATGTTCTACCACTCGAGCCACAGCTCTACTTCTGGCTTTGGGTGGTTAATAGGAGATAAGAGTTCATAGAGCCCTATGATGGTTCACACCTGTAATCCTCGCTATTCAGGAGGCTGAGATCTGAGGACTGAGATTCAAAGCCAGCCTGGGCATTAAAGACCGTGAGACTCATCCCCAATTAGCCACTAGAAAACTGGAAGTAGCTTCAAGGGTAGGGCTGTAGCCTTGAGCTGAAGAGCTCAGGAACAGCGAGCGCCCAGGCCCAGAGTCCAAGCCCCACGACCAACCAAAAAAAAAGTCCCATGGAGGGCCAGGAGTTGCACGAAGACTAGGATTTGTACTACATACATAGAAAGAAGCTGGAAGTGGTGCTGTGGCTCAAGTGGTAGAGCTTTAGTCTTGAGAAAGCCCAAGGACAGTGCTCAGAACCTCAGTTCAAGGCCCAGGACTGGCCAAAAAAACCCAAAAGTCCCATGGACTTTCCTGCCCTGGTTGGCTGTGAACTGCAGTTCTCAGATCTTAGCCTACTGAGTAGCTAGGATTACAGGTGTGAGCCACCTGAGTTTGAAAGGGGCAATCTTTCAGGTACATCCTGACCTTGCCCCTCTCCTGGACTCTCAAGGCAGTCAGAAGATCTGATGAGGCAGAAACTGCCATAGCAGCTACATTGGATTCAAGTGCTTACTCATTCTTGTCTGTGGTGCAAAGGGGCCCTTTAGATACAGGCTACATCTCACCTCTTACCTCCATCATTCCCCAAATTAACCAACTACAAAAAGACCCCAGGGCCAGGACTTCAGGGTTCCTAGCACTGAGAGGGGAGCCTATCATCCTGGGTAGAGGGGCATATGCTGAAGAGGGAAGCACTGGGTCTAGACTCCATACTGCTGTGTGTTCTCATGCCTCTCATGCCTGAGGAACTATGGGCCCAGACTTAGAAGGCTGCTGCCTGCAGAGGGCAGAGTGGATGGTGGGGGTATAGGACAGTCTTGACAAGCACAGAAACTGGCACGTACTTGGGGATGCCTGCCATGTGCCAGATACTCTGCTAGATGCTGGGGAGGGATAATGAGTACCCTTTGGTGAATCTGCTACCCACTTCCCCATGCTTGATCTGCATTTTGGATCAGAGGCTCCTGGGGAAGGAACTATGAGGACTGAGGTGGCCAACACATCTGACACATCATTCCTCCCTGAACCCAGTGGGCATCCCGAGGCTTCAACCAGGTATTCACAGGAACTGCAGAAAGTCTAACTGCTTTGCTGATGCTGTCCTTCAGGCCTCTGTACCAGAACCAAGAGCACAGATTTTTTTAGTCCAAATTTACAGTTGAACAAACTGACACTTAGTAAGCAAAGTCTTGCCATAGGTCACAGACTAAGCAAAAAATAAAGAGGTAACACTAAAATCTATGCTCTCCTAACAATGGGCTTGCTAAATCCCTGCCATGCCTACCCAAAAGAGGTAAGAACAGCCAAGAACATACAGAATGCAAGGTCTCCAGACCAGCCTGTAGCTGGGGGAAGGGAGTCAGTTTCCAGTGAATCTGTGGAAAAGATATCTACTTCCAGATGGTTCCTTTAGGACCCTCCAAACCATAGCATGCTTTGAGAGGGGGCTTCAGGGTCATCATCACCTACAAGACCTCCTGTGCCCAGGTTTCTTACAGGTCTCCATGGCTCCCAAATACTCTCGCTTGGAACTTAAGAACTACCAGACTACCATGCCTAGTGGGGCTCAACCTGTCAGGGTTTGATGATATTCAAAAGGTGTCATAGGGAGGGAGTGAGGGAAGGGGTGATTATGCCCAAAGAGAAATGCACTTAATAGGTGATTTATGTAACTACAACCTCTCTGTATACCACCTTTATAATAAAAAAATAAGTTGGCTGGGAGTGTAGCCTAGTGGTGGAGTACTTGCCCAGCATGCACAAAGCCCTGGTTTCGATTCCTTGGTACCACATACACAGAAAAAGCTGGAAGTGGTGCTGTGGCTCATGTGGCAGAGTGCTCACCTTGAGCAAAAAGTGTTCAAGGACAGTGCCCAGGCCCTGACTTCAAGCCCCAGGACTGGCAAAAATAAAAAAATAAACAAGTAAATAAGTACATTGTGTCTGGAAGTTATGTCTACAAAACAGCACCCCATATTCTCAATCATGCCCACAGTTCCCCCTGGAGTTCACAAGATCCTCTGAGCATGCCCAGGAAGACAACTATTTATTTATTTCGCCAGTCCTGAGGCTTGAACTCTAGGCCTGGGCACTGTCCCTGATCTTCTTTTGCTCAAGGCTCTCCCACTTGAGCCACAGTGCCACTTCTAGCTTTTTCTGTTTATGTGGTTCTGAGGAATGGACTCCAGGGCTTCATGCACGCTAGGCAAGCACTTGACCAGTAAGCCACATACCCAGCCCAGGACAGCTCTTTGTAAAAGGGAGAATGGACTTAGAGCCAGAGCTTCCTTCTCCAAGCCAGCTCCTGAGCCCCACCACTGACAGCGTCCTCCCATATAAAAAGAGGGCAGCACTGGTGGGTCATGGGCAACTAACTCGCTTCAAGTCAGGGGGCTTTTACACTAGCCCAGATCTAACTCTGTAGTGAAGAAGAGGGGAAAACAGTGACCTAAGCACAGCCAGGAGGCTGGCCAGGAAGCTAGCTGGATGAGAGGGGTCTAGGCAGCCCCTGGTCACTGCCACCTATAGGCTTCTGGCCAGATTGGGATAAGGGTCTAGAAAGGATTCTTACCCAGGCTGGGACATTGCCAAGCCCACTTTCCCAAGCAAGCTTACCAGGAACAGGAAAAGCGAGTAGGGGTCGTTCCCAGTAGGCCTGGGGATGCTTCCGGAGAAGATGCCCAGGGTTGGACTGGCCCTGAGCAGCAGGCCCTCCCCTACAGGAGCCTCAGCCTTGGGCAGCGGGGACACAGAGTCCTAGGAATCGCTACCTTTCAGGTGGCTCCTGAGAACACTGTATCCAGCCAGTCCGACTCACCAGGCCCTTGCCCTCCGCCACCCCAGCGGGCAGGCGGACCATGCGAGCAGCAGGTGCAAGACGCGGGGGTGGCACTGAGATGACACAAAACCACACTGGCGCCCACCTCCCCAACCCGGCCGCCACCCCGGGGCTGGCGCTTCCGTCTGGATACCGAGATGGAGGTGGGGAGGCGGCTCGCCGCCCGCCTCCCTCAGACTGAGGGGTGGGAGGTGGCGCCGGGAAATGTCCTACCTCGCTGGGCCACGGACTCGACTGAAACGAGGCTCCTCGGGCCGGCGCTCCAGCCAAGGACGCGGCTCCGCAGCGGCCCCAGCAGGGGCCCCGAGGCCGGAGGCCGCAGCCCCCCGCCCCGCCCCGCCCTCCGGCCCGGCTCGGCCCGGCCCGGCGCTCCCGCCAGGCCCCGGCGCCCGCCTGGCGGCGGCCTGGCCACCCGGTCCCGCCCCCGGTCCCTTCCGCTTACCCGGGGCGCTGCAGTCCGCACACACCTCCGCTCGCGGCCCCTTCCGGGACATCCTCAGCGGCGACGCGGCCGCAGCCTTCTGGGCCAGCGTGGGGGGCGCGGGCGGCGGGCCCGGGCGGCGGCGGCGGCGGCCCTGCTGCCCGGCCCGGCTCCGGCAAGGCCCCGGCTGGGCTCCGCGCGCCGGGCCAACCGTCCGCCCCCGGGGCTGGTCCGGAACCCGCCGTGCCCGCCTGCCCGCTCGCCCTCGGGCGCCCTCCGCCCCGCGCCGCCCCGCGCCACCCCGCGCCGCCCGGCCGCCGCTCGCCGCTCTCCCCGCCCCCTGCGCGGCTCCCGGCCGCTCCTGCAGGAAGCGGCGCAGGCCCTGCCCACCGGGGGAGGGGCAGCCCGCACCTCCGCTCCGCCGCCCGGCGCTGCCGGCCGCGCCTCCCGGAGAAAGGAAGCCGGGCGCGCGGGCTGGAGGGGGCGGGAGCGCTTAAAGGGGCCGCGGCCGCCGCCAGCGTTGTCGGAGGCCCTGGTCTCGGCTCGGGCGCTCCCTCGGTCCAGAGGCATTGTGAGTCACCCTCATAGTCCGGTCCCCTTAACTTTCGGTCGGGAGGGGGAGGGGGAGGGGCGTGGTGGGGGAAGGGCTGGGAAGAGAAGGAGCCACAGGCCTAGGGCCCCTCCCTGTCAAACGGGTTGGACCCTTGGTGGCCCAATCTGTCTTCGGTTGGAGTAAGGTGTCTGCCCTGGCCCCGTGAGTCCACATCTGTGTCTGGGTGGATGTCTGGTCACACCTTGCTGACTATGCACGCTGCCAGCAACATTGGAAGTCCTGGTGCATACAGTGTGTCCTCTTCTTGCCTTTGGACTTTTTTAGTCCAGCTACCATCTATCTTTGCATCCTTGCTACACACCAGGGGGAGACCTCTAAAAGTGACCATTTCCTGTACACTTAATAATCATTTGTCATCTGCCTTCTTCCCACAGACCCTGAACTACCCAGAAGGGTGTGTACCCACAGCAGGTGCCTATAACCCCCACAAGCTTCCGGTGATGATGGCCTTCCTGGATTTCACACAGAGGGTCGTGGTGGAGGGCAGAGCTAAAATTCAGGATGCACGTGGGTTCACCCCTGCAAACAGCAGCCCCCATCCTTGCAGCAGTAAAACACCAGTTGATGGATTCTGCTTATGGGAAGAGAGCAAAAGTGACCAGAACCAATGACACAGTAAAAGTGTGTGTGTTTTGGGGGGGGGGGGTATTCTCAAGCATCAGGATTCTTGCCTGGTAACAGAGGTTGGGGAGCCCTTGAGTACAGGTGCCTGAAGTGGGTCGAGATCTCAGCTATACCCCGAGCAGTAATGACTTGTGGGCTGGCAGGCTCCTTCCCTAGGGGAGACAAGTAATGCTGTGAGTCACACCACAGGGAATGCGTGGCAAAGCTGCCTTTATCGCCTTTCACTGCAGCCCAGATTGACAAGTTTGTTTGAAAAAGCGATCCACAGGATATATTTATAGTCACACCTTAAAAAAAATTCTTCTTGCAGCCTCTCTCCTCCCTTTGCCCCCCTCCCCGCCCCCAGCGGCTAAGCTGGTGGAGCTTCTCTAAAGCAAAGATAACTCCTGGGTGTGTGTGGGAGCACCACCTGCCCGGGGTGTTGCGCTCACACCAAGGACTCGGTGGTGTAAGAGGCTCCTGCGTGGGAGGGGGGCTGGAGGAGTGGCCTGGCAATTCAAACCGGGCACGCAGCCCACAAGCAGTGGCCGCCTGCTCACCCCCGATCGACCCCCAGCTATGGAATTTCATTTATTAAATGTCAAGGCGGCTGCTGGCAGCCCTGCCGCTAGGCTGTCTTTGTTTCTCTGCTGTGTGGGCGCGTCTCGAGCACGTGGCAGCCAGAGCGCTCAGATCAAAGGGAAAGCGACCTAGGCGTCCCGTGAGGGGCCGCCTGGCAAAAAGAGAGGCCGGTGCTCCCCCCTTCCCAACTCAGGTAGAGCTCCCTGCTCCTTGGGCTGCAGGGCTGTACGGAAGAGGAAGGGTCACTCGATCTGGTCCTATCTTCTGGTTGGCCCGGGGACTACCTGGGAGTGGGCCTAGGCACAGTCCAAAACTTTGTTCTTCAACCTTCAGCCGCATCACAGCCAAGCTGCGGATAAAAGGGTTTCTGGATTTCCCAGTGGAGATGTCACCGCCCCTGGCAGTGGGATAGCTGAAGTGGAATCACACACACGGGACGCTAAAAACTGTTTAATGAGAAACTGTGCAGGCATTCTACTGGCCACTCCTAGTCTCCCTTCTTCCCCCTCCTCCCGCCCCCAACTTTAGCCCCCTCCCCAAATCTGGCAGCAGTCACGACACTCTGCTGACCCCTGGTGGTGAAAGTGGGCAGTGGTCCTGGGCCGCAGAGACCAGTAGGCTCCTCCTCCCAGACTGGAGAATGGGGCGAGGCTGTCCTCTCCTTCCCCATCACTTGTCGCTGGATGCTTGGCACCGCAGGGTGTGGGGGAGACAGAGAAGATCACATTAAAAAAAAAACCCACAAACCTGAGAAAGGGGGGGTGGAATTGGCAGGCTTTTGCTGGCATCTCCTACACAAACACTTTTTGGATTGTCGAGCTGGTGTGGAATCCCTTAAGGTAGGCTTAAGAAGGCACCACGTTTGGTCCTACCGCCAGTCTCAGTCCGCCTGGTTGCAGGAGGGAGGGGGTTTCCAGGATATGTGTTATCCTCAGTTCACCCTGAAGATAGTATCCAGTCTCATTTTATAAATGATTGGGCTGAGAAACTTGTGGAAACGGGACAGCATTTGCAGTTGGTAAGGAGGTCTCTCTGACATGGAGGTCTTTCCTCTCTCCAAGGACTGAGCTAAATTTCTTGATCCCTCCAAGCCCTTGCAATTGGAGGCCACAGAATGGACTCCGCTTTTACCACACTTTAGAAGGGATTCTTTTGGAAGGACCTGTCTGCCCTGGGTCATCTCAGGAAGGCGGCAATCTGGGGGAGTCCACATGGGGTGAAGCTGCCACCTGATGCTTGCTCTGCTCTACCTTATCCTTGTTCTCACCGAGCACAGTGTATGAAGGAAGTGCTGTCCTTTCCACCCTACTGGCCATACATTATATTATATACATCATATGTGGAAGTTGGATTTTAATTTTCCAAGAGGGTAGACCCCAGAAGAACATATCAGCCAGACCCCTGGCTGCTCTAATGATCCTTGCATCGTCCTCAAGAGTCCCTGTCACGATTCTGGCCACTCAGAGCCTTCTTGGGTTTTGGACCTAAGCCTAATTCCGAACTGCTGAGTGACGCCCAGAGCCCTCTGGCTTTCCTGCAAAAGGCAAAACATCAGATGATGGGGTCCTGCCCCAGCCCCACCTGGAGTTAGGGCGCTGTCTTCTGATTCCCCGTCCGTCTTCTCAGGGGGTCAGGGGCATGGCGAGACCCTCCCTGCTCACTCCATACTGTTCCACGAGGCGGACTACAAGCCCCATGATGCTCCAGTGACACTCTCCGCGCGGGGCACCCGGTCCCCCGCCCCCACGGCGTCCCTCGCCGGCCGCTGGGGCTGAGGGCTTGGCTATGCGGCTGCGGGGCGCCGGAGGCCGCGGGCGTGCATCCCTGCAGCGGCATCCCCGGGGCCAGCGCCCCGTGCGGCCCCGTGCCCCCGGCGGGCGCCGGCTCCCCCCGGCGCTCGGCGTCTGTCGCCGCGGGGTGGGAGGCGAGGCTGCGCCGCGTCGCCGAGCGCCCGCTCCCTCCCCGCGCGGGCGGGGGCCTCTCCGCGCCGCCCGCCGCCCGCCGCCGCCTCGCGAGGACGCCCGCCGCCCGCACCGCGCCGGGCACGCCGCCCCCGCCCGCCGCTCGCACATGCCCGAGCCGCAGCCCTGCGAGCAGACAGCGCCCGCCGCCCGCCCCGCGGCCCCGGGCCCCGGCTCTGGCGCCGTCCCTCCTCCCGGGCCGGGCGCCGCGGCCCCGGCATGAGGAGCGGGCGATGATCCCCGCCAACGCCTCCGCCAGGAAGGGGCCCGAGGGCAAATACCCGCTGCACTACCTCGTGTGGCACAACCGCCACCGCGAGCTGGAGAAGGAGGTCCGCGCCGGCCAGGTAGGAGCGCCGTCGGGGGGCCGCGGGGACCCCGCGTGGGGAGGGGGCGCGGCGCCGGCCGTCCCGCCTCCCCGGCGACTTTGCAGCGCTTCTTTGTTTGCTGCCTCGGCTTTTGTGCTTGTTGACCAGGAGCGGGTGATGGGAGCGGCCGCCGTCCGCTCCCCTCCTCCCCGGACGGGCGGCCCCCACGTGGCCCAGGCCCTCTCGCCCAGAGGTAGGGGACCCGGCCCCTCCGCCGCCGTCCGGGCTGTGAGGACGGCGGGGAGGGGCTGCCGGCTCGGTCTGGGTTCCGTGTGAGGAGAGAATCCGCCCGCCCCAGTCGACCCGCGACATCTCCGCGTGGGACTGCGGAGGTGGGAAAGACCTGCGTGGGGAACCGGGGCCGCAGGTCAGGACCAGGGCATGGGCGGCCAGACATTCCCGGGTATCCCCGCCCCACCCAGTGCCCTCTCTCTTCCTGATGAGTGTTTGTCTCTGTTTGCCACGGTGTCCATCAGAACCCAGTCCCCGTTCAGAAATGGGAGTGGAGGAAAAGACCCCGTTGGAACTCAACCCAGAAGGGCCTTGTCCAGGTGCTGAAGAGCCTAGCTTGGCCTCTGGGGCTGTGGCTCGGCTTCTAGGCACGGAGGATCAAGCCGGAGGGAGCTGGCCTCAGGAATGGCTTGAGGTTCTGCACAGAGCACGGGCATCCTGGTTCCTGCTGGTCGGTGGGGACCTTGGGGCAGCCAGCTTTGGGCCAGGTAGTGGCCTCCATCAGGATAGGGGAAGGGGTGGAGTCTACTAGCTATTCTTCCGGACAAAGGCAGGCCCAGGTCTCTGTGGTCCTCCTCCTGCTCTTGCCGTCCAGCCTGCAGGGTAGGCACTGGTGTGTAGACTACCCACCCTCTAAGTGGAGAGACTGCCCCTTATTGCCAAGGTTGGGGGGATACCACTCCACCAACCACCCACTCAGTTGGGGTCTGAGACCTGGGGCCAGGAATGGTTGGCTCCGCAGTTGCCTCCCTGTGCCCAGGCACCTTCCTGAGTCATGGAAGTTCAGTGTGTGAGGAGCTGACACTTCTCAAGGGAAAAGTCCAGGATAGGCCATCAGAATGAGGCAGAGGAGGGTTGGGCTGTGTTTCTGGAGTTTATCGATCTGAGCCCCCAGACCAGTGTGGCATCCAGTTCTGCATAGCCTTCCCCAGTGAATAGTGGGGTCACTGGGCCTGCAAGCCTATGGACAGGTCTGCTTCTGCAAGGATTCTTCAAGTTGCTTCCCAGTCCAGGAGTTTATCCATCATTGAAGGAAGTGCTTGGAAGCCGTGAGAATTCTTACAAAGAGAGGTGGGAGTGCTCTGGAACAAAGACACACAAGGCCCAGTACCTGTCCTGGAAGGGACGCTGTTCTGGGAAGGCAGTGTGACTGGATCACAGGTGTGCCAGGCAGGGTGCTGAGATCCAGGCAGTCTGTCTTCTCCAGTATTTCTGTGCTTTTCTACTCTGAAAGCAAAGGAAGAAAGCTTGTGGCACGTTACAACTGGAGGGATTTAAGTGTGGTCTGAGAGTAACTGTACAGTAGTCCAAGGATGGTTAAAATGCTGGGGAATGAATCTCAGGTCTACTCCCTTGTAGGAGGAGTGTGGGTGGTCCTTTTCCTGCACAGTGGAGAGGCAGAACACCCTGGAAGAAAGGCCTTTCCTTTTAGGTTTCTCTGTTGACAGCTCTGAAGTATTCAGCCATCTTGCTAAGGGATGCTGGGGGAGAGAGAGTAGCAGCTGCTATGGGTAAAGGTGGCCTGGAGAGGCACTTCCCTCTTCCTCTTCTCAGGCAGCCGAAGAAAGCAGGTACCAGGTTTACCTCATTCTGGTCCTGGTGAGTTAATGTCTCTTTGAAATGGACACCACCTGCCCTGTCCTCGATCCAGGCCAGGGGGAATATAGGGCATCAGGAGGTTAACCCTTATGCAGCTATTGAGGAGCCAGTTCTCTCCTGCCCTCTGCCAAGAAGGGGCATGCCAGTTGCACTGGGTGGAAAGCTCCTGGCTCTACCCCCAACTCCAGGACCGGCCCAGAGTGATGCTCACAAATGTGTACTGTCTCATCTTTGGGCATCAGACTCCATTGGGTGCAGGGGAAATACCTGAGTGTCAGCCACGTAACATGACCCAACTCCTGCGACCCTTGGCATCATGGTGAGGGGCCCTGATCTCTCTGGTGCTCCTGGCATCAGCTGCCACAGAGAACAGCCAGGCTTTCCTCAAGCACTTGGCAGCTGGGTTTCCCTGTCTTCACTTGGCATAGCTGTCTCTGTTTCACTCCAAGAAAGCCCTGCAGAGGTCTCCTGTGTAGGCCTGGCAGTGCCTGCTGGCCCAGGAGTAGGTGAGCATAATGGCCTTCAGAGCCGACTCCTGGGCTTGGCTCAGCCCTCGTCAGCTTTGCTGGGAGTCAGGGACAGGTAGGAGGTGCTGAGGGAAAGGGAAGAGGCCTAGCGGGTGCCTGGCAATACTGTGGTTGCTGGGTGCCCTGCCAGGTTAGGAGACACAGCTAGTGATAGCCAGTGAATGTGCCAGTTCTCCCTTGCCTGGCATAGCCTTGGGATTGGGACAGCCAGTTGGGCATGGCCCTGGTTGTGGAGTCACGAGTCCCTGCTGTTCCCTGGGGATGAGGGAACAGGATTAGACTGCATGGCTCCCTGTGGGAGGCACATGTGCAGGCAGAGCCAGGGGAGCAGAATTCTTCTCCTGGCAACAGGGACTCTGTAGGGGACCGGGTTATGGTCCCTAGAATGTCTCTTTTTCTGAGGCTGGCTCTGCCATTGGCCCTTATGCTCCCCATTCATGCTTTCAATCTAGATGGGGCCCCATGCTGATATTGCCCCACTGGTTGTGTCCAGGACCTTGAGTAGCACCTGTGACCCCCTCCCTCAAGTGGTCAGTCTTGAATGTGGGGCATCACCACAACTGGTGAGCTAGGAAGCTCAGGGAGAGGGAGCCACAAACACCAGAAACCAAAAATCAATGCGTTCTGGGATGAAGAGGAGGGGCTGCAGGGATGGAAGGGTGGAAGGAGAGTCAGAAGCACTCCCCCACCCCATTCTAGTCCCCTGTGCAGCCTCAGGAAACTCCCTTACATCTTAAGAGCTTTCAGGTTACATGGCCTCTACCCCATGTTGGGGGCAGAGCTCGGAAGCAGAGACCAAACCCAACTTCCTGCTGTCTCCTCTGGGGTTAGGGGGTAAAGTAGAGACTGAGCAGGTAAGATACCTTTTGGGCCCTGGCTCTTCTCCAGCACCTAGCTTTAGTCTATCAATTTGGACTTTGATGGAAGACCTCACTTGACAAAAGGTGTCTGTCCATGGAAAGCATCCTGCTAATGCATGTGGGTGTAAGAGATATTCAGTACAAAGATGTTGGTAAGGAGTGCAGGTGGCACCCATGAGGAGACTCCTGCAGATCCAGAGGGCAGCTGGGCATGAGTGTGCTTGTGCTCTTAGGGTGATATAGGCAACATGTGTGGTGGCAGAACGACCCTTTCCTGTGGTACCTGTGTACACTAGCATGCATGTGTCTGCGTGTACCTGCTCCCGAGTGGAGGCAGGGAGGTTGCCTGCTCAGGAAGCCTCAGTTCCTAAGCTCCAAACACCCCAGCTTTGACTTGCACTGAGGCTTGCTAGGACCAGAGGCTCCATTCAATTGGTGAGAACACCCTGGTGTTGGGTTTCATGGAGACCTTTTCATTCCAGCAATTAAACAGCTGTAAGCCTTTGCTGATGAGATTAATGAATTCTCCCACCTGAATCCAGGGCAAGTGCCACTTGCACTGCAGGACCTGCTGTGCATTCCTGGGGAGAGTTGCTTTAGGGCCAGGCTGGGTGCCTTGGGGTCCATGCAGACCTTAGAATCAGTGATGCCCTGTGGTGGGCTTCAGGAGCACTCCTCAGGAATGTCAGAGAGAGGCTCTCCTGGCAGACCCAGCCAGCTTCTCTAGAGCCTGGAGTTGAGTCACCTGATGGGGAGAGTGCTTAGCATCTGGGTCCCTGGGCTGGGCAGAGTGCCCTGCCAGTTCCCTGGGGCCTTGTGCACAGATGTAGCCTCTGGGGAAGAGCTGGGAGGGAATGGGGAAGGCTGCCACCTGACTTCCTCAGCCATCCCAAGATTCAGGGCCCCACTGGAGTTGGGATCACCAGGGATCCAGCCTATCCTGCAACAGCAGGAGGTATTCCCCTTTCTCTGGGAATCCTCATATATCCAAGCCAAAGCCCAGGCACATGTGTTTTTTGTTAGTCATGGCACTTGAACCCAGGGGCTAGGCACTGTCCCTGAGATTTTGTGCTCGAAGCTACTTTGAGACACAGCTCCACTTCTGATTTTTCTGGTGGCTAACTGGAGAGAAGTGTCTCATGGAAGTCCTGCCCAGGCTGGTTTGGAACCACTATCCTCAGATCTCAGCCTCCTGAGTAGCTATGTTATAGGCTTGAGTCACCAGACTTGGTTTTTGTTTGTTTTCTGGTTAGCAGCTGGGCTTGAACTCCAAGCCTAGGCTCTGTCCCTGAGCTTTTTTTTTGTTTGTTTGCTTTTACCAGTCCTGGGGACTGAACTCAGGGCCTGAGCACTGTTCTTGGGCTTTCTCAAGGCTAGAGCTCTACCACTTGAGCCACAGCACTACTTCCAGCTTTTTTCTATGTATGTGGTACCAAGGGATGGAACCCAGAGCTTTGTGCATTCTAAGTGCGCATTCTACCACTAGGCCACACTGTTGGCCTGAACTCTGGATTTTTTCTTGTCATTTACCTCTGTATTTGTAACAATCTACTTTCACCATTATCTCTTAGTTTCTCACCTTTGTGCTTTGTTACATTCCCTTCCTCATCTTCCCCCTTCGAATCACCAAAGCAAGTATCTCCTCCACACCCAGTTATGAGCCCCCAGCTGCCTGGGAACAAAGAGATTTTAATGAAGAAAATGGCAGGACCCTGTCTTGCAAGGGGCATGTTCTAAGTGAGGGAGACAGTGGAAAAGTAAACAAGTCTGAATGTTGGCAGAGAACCAGAGCAAAATAAGGAGCAATGGATAGATAAGTAGCAACTGTCACCTGAGATGGGTTGTCAGGGCAGACTAATCTAAGGAGGTGACATTTGGGGCAGCAACCTGAGGTGAGCAGGCAGCTTTGTGGCTCTTAGGTGTCTTGGTCTGTTTGTGTTGCCACAGTAGAGCACCTGATTGCCTGGGGTGTGGCCAGGGAGCCAGCTCTTGCCTGGGGCACCTAGGGCCCGGCCTACACTGCAGGAAAAAAGAAAGAAAACAAAAAACAACTACACAAAAACGGAGTACTTTATAAGGAAATATGATTTCTTTAGCTGATGATTCTGGTGGCTGAGAAGTCCACACAGCATGGTGCCAGCATCTGGCACTAGCCCCCTGGCTGTGTTACAACATGGGGGATAGATTAATGTAGAAGGAGCTGACATGGGTGAGAATAGAAGCAAGAGGGAGCCAAGAAAACCAGCCAGCTAGTCTACATAAGACCTTTCCCCTACCTGGGGGAAGTAATCCAGTCCTAGGAGGCCTGGCCACTCCTTTCCTGGATACCCATGATCTACCTCTCTCCATTACCAAGTTTCCACACATGAATCTTTAGGGGACAAACCACATCCAAACCACAGCACTAGGGTATCCAAGAGGTACTTCCAAGGAAAGCTGATGGGGTGACTAGAGGGGAGTCAGGGGAGCAGATGACTTTCAAGAGCAGCCCAGGGCTGTGGGATTTTATGGTCAACACGATAGGAAGCCAACACAATAGGAAGCCACTGGATTTGAACAAAAATGTGTCAAGACATCACTGGTCATGAGTTTTTAACCCCATGGTCTTGTGGCCAGTGTTCGTGAGTCTATGCACCATGATGACTTTCCACAAGAATAAATTCCTGGCATCTTGTGGCAAGAGGTTATCTCTCAGCTTTGTGAGGTTGTACAAGAGGCCAAAAGATGGTCTGAGAATGGATACATGAAGCCCTCTCAGTACCGCATACGCAGAAAAAGCCTGACATGGCTCTGTGGCTCAGAGTGCTAGCCTTCAGCAAAAGAAGCTCAGGGACAGTCTCCAGGCCCTAAGTTCAAGCCCCAGGACTAGCAAGAGAGAGAGAGAGTGAGCAGAAGATTGTGGAGTTTAGTTAGGTCCCCCACCTCTCCCATTTAGCTCTAAGCTGCACTCTAGCTGTCTGCAGGTTCTTCAACTTCCAGGAGAGCTGGTACCTGGCCCACTTATTCATTTAGTGATGTGGGTTCTAGCTTCCTCTGCTCCCTGTCAGTGGCAGTGCCTCCGCCACTTTCCATGTGCTAAAGATGTGCTGAAATTTCTTATCTGCTGACATCTCTTCTTTATTCTTGTGGGTTTTAAGTATTTTACTGACATTCTTATACTTGCAGATTTAACATTTTTGGCATTGTTCGTTCCTTTGTGTAGATCCAAGTTTCCATCTGTTACTTTTTTTTTTTCACCTGAAGAAATTTCCCTTTAACATTTCCCACACATCTTCTGGCAATAAAGTTCTCTTAGCTTTTGTCTGCAGAAATCTATTTTTCCTTCATTTTTGAAGAATATTTTCACTGGATAGAGAATTGGAAGAATTTTTGTCTTCTCCAGCACTTTAAAGATTTTACGACATTGTCCTATGGCTCGCATATTTTCTAATAAGTATGTAGTGATTCCTGTTTGTTGTTCTTTAAGATGGACCTTCCTGTAATTTTCTTTGTATTTGTCTTACCCCGAACTTTGTAGCTTAAAACAACAAAAACTTGTCCTCTTACTTTTTTGGAAGTCCAAAGTCTAAACTCAAGGTGCGGGCAGGAACACTCCCTCCAAAGGCTCTAGTCTCCTTCCTTAGTACTGGCTCTGTAACGCACAGTCTCTGCCTCCGATTTCACATGGCCTTCTCTGTGTGTCTTTTTTTTTTTTTGGTAGTTATAGGACTTAAACTCAGGGCCTGGGCACTGTCCCGTAGCTCCTTTGTGCTCAAAGCTAGTACTCTATGACTTGAGTGTCACTTCTGGCCTTTTCTGAGTGGCTCATTGGAGATAAGAATCTCTCAGACTAGGAGGGTGCTGTGGTTCACACCTGTAATCCTAGCTACTCAGGAGGCTAAGATTTGAGGATCACTTTTCAAAGCCAGTCTGGGCACTAAAGACTGAGAGACTCGTCTCCAATTAACAATTAGGAAACCAGAAATGTCGTTGTGGCTCAAGGAGTAGGGTGGTAGCCTTGAGCTGAAGAGTTCACGGACAGTGCCCAGGCCCAGAGTTCAAGCCCCACAACTGGCAGGGGGAGGGCCAGCCCAGGCTGGCTTCAAACCTTGATTCTCAGATCTCAGCCTCCTGAGTATCTAGAATTACAGGTATAGGCCATTGGCACTGTCCCTGAGCTCTTCAGCTCAAGGCTACCACCCTACCCTTGAGCCTAGAGGTTAATTGGAGATGAGAGTCTCAGGTTCTTTTGTGCCCTGGCTGGCTTTGAACCTTGATCCTCAGATCTCAGCCCCGTGAATAGCTAGGATTACAGGCATGAGCTGTGCCCAGCTTACCTGAGCATTTTTGCTCAGGGCTAGTTTTGCATTACTTGAGGCCACAGCTTCACTTCTGGTGTGTGGTGGTTAGTTGGAGATAAGAGTCTTAGGGACTTTCCTCCCGGGGATGGCTGCTCACTGTAATCCTTAGAGCTCAGCTCCTGAATAGCTAGCATTACAGATGTAAGATACTAATACTTTTTTCTTTTTCTTTTTTTGTTGTACTGGAGTTTGAACTCATGGACTTGCACTTACTAGTCTGCCACTTGAGCCATGACCTGAGTCCTTTTCTGTTTGCTTATTTCCTTTCTCTTGTTGTAAGGCAAGAATTTACAGAATACACAGAACCCACTCTGCCAGTTTGAATCTTGAACTGACTCACTCTCTCTCTCTCTCTCTCTTTTTCTTTCTTTCTCTTTCTCTCTTCATGGTTTCCTCAGAGCAGGCTTCACACTGAGATCCTCCTGCCTACCCACGTAGGAAGAGGTAGCTGAGATTACAAAGCTCCACTGCCATGCCCAGGTCTTGCCAATTTTTCCCCTTGGCCATCCTCAAACCATGATCCTCCCAATCTCTGCCTCCCAGATAACTAGGATTACAAGTGTGAGCCATCACGGCCGCCTCATTTCTAGTATGTGTTTTGTAGTTTCCGGGACTGAACTCCAGCACTACAGCTTCATAGATGTAGTCATTTTTAACCTGACATTGGGCATTGTAAATATTATAAGCACTTGGATTTTGTTGTTCTTCCTTTAAAGAATGCTAGGCTTTGTTCTGGCAAACTACATAAAGAACTTGCAAATGAATAGGATCTTTCTGAGGGTGTTTCAATTTGTTAGCGTGGATGTAGGTGGGCCTTTTCTCTAGGGCTACTTTAGCCCTACTATTAAAGGCATAACACTAGTGGGATTTCTAATGGTTGCTTTTTCTTCCATCCTTACAGGTGGAAACTTGAATGTTTCCCTGCCCATTGGTCTTTTCCCCACTGCCTTACTCCACATGTATGAAATTTAATGATCTGCATAGACTCAAAGGAACTTTTTTTTTTTTTTTTGGGCAAGGCTCATGTCTTTATAGAACTCTACCCTTCAAACTTCTAATTAGCTCAGCCTCCTTAGAGTCTTGTCTCTGTTTCTACAATTCAGTAAGACCACCAAGCTCTGCTGGGGCTTCCCCTTCAGATTCCTCTAGGCAGAAACTCAGGGAAGTTATAGAGCTAATTAGTAGTAAAATAATAATAATAAAATCAATAGTGATTGATTCTCTTACTTAACCCAGGGATACCTGTTCTACATTCTAGTGTCTGGAGGGAATTATTTCAGACTGTCATTATCTTATTTAGCTATTTTATGGTGGGAGTGGCATTTCAACTGTCTCATCCTGAATGGAAGAGAAACCTTTTACTGGCATTTCAGACAACTTTTGGCAAGAACAAGAGGAGTTATATACATATGGTCAGTTTGCTGTATTTAACTTCCAGTCATAGACTCCAGTGATATATTTAAATACTTGTATTTAACAAATATGATTTTTATCATACAGCAAAAGTCATATGCCATAAAATCATGCTTATTCATAAAATAATAGAATTTTGGCAAATTATTAGTATATAATGTCTCCCTGGCACAGGTATGGCTTTGAAGTTGTGTTGTCAACACGTTGTTTTGTTGATATCAAGGTATTACTGCACCTGCTTGCTAGTGTTTACTTAGTGATAACATCAGTGATGTAAATTGGTGGCCCTTCCTGAAGGTGAAGGCTGAGTATTCCAGCCCCATTGCCTCATGAGACCACGCTTTATTCTTGGCTTACACTTCCCAGGTAGGCCCTGTAGACGGAGCCAGTCAGGGGGCCTAGGAGACAGGAAAGGAAGAAGTCCCTCCCTCTCCCAGCGTTTCTTTCTGCGCTGTCTTCTTGCCTGGCCACAACTTACTATGTCAGCCTTGTGACACAGCCAGACAAGCTGCTTGCTGCTGAAGTGCTGCGGGGCTCAAGGCAGCTGCCTCAAGAGTGATCAGGGCGATGTCTTCAATTCCTCCAGGTGGACATTGAGCAGCTGGATCCCCGTGGTCGGACTCCCCTGCACCTGGCCACCACACTGGGGCACCTGGAGTGTGCCCGGGTACTCCTGGCACATGGTGCAGATGTGGGCAGGGAGAATCGCAGTGGCTGGACAGGTGGGCACCCCTGTATACCCTGAACCCACAGCCAGGGTGCCCCATATCAGGAACTCCCCCGGGGTTGGCTGCAGTGTCTTGCCCTGTAACCTTGCCTCCCTTTGCCAGTGCTGCAGGAGGCTGTGAGTACCCGGGACTTGGAGCTGGTGCAGTTGGTGCTGCGGTACCGGGACTACCAGCGGGTGGTGAAGCGGCTCGCAGGCATCCCTGTGCTCCTGGAGAAGCTGCGCAAGGTGAGGCCTGGCCACCTGCCTCCCCATGGCAGCCCTGCACCCCATTTCTAGTGCTGGCTCAGCTCCTCTCCTTGTCATCCCTCAGGCCCAGGACTTCTACGTGGAGATGAAGTGGGAATTCACTAGCTGGGGTAAGAGGGGTGGAGTGGGGCCTGGTCCTGCCTGGTACACCCTCCCATTGCCCTTTGTGGGGCTGTTTCTCTTCTAGCTCTCAGCTCAATGCCACCTCCTCAGCTAGGTCTCTCCAGAGTACCCCAGACACTGTCCTCTTGCTCTATTAATTCTTTCACTCCATAGTGATTTGCTGGTTTACTCCCATGCTGGAAGGTAAGTGCCAGAGGGCACGAGTCCTGTCTTGTTCAGTGTTGAATCCCTGCAGCAAGAATAGTGCCTAGCATGCAGTAGGTGTTCAATAAATATTGACAGCATGGAAAGAATTTCAGTGAATGAGTTGATGTACAGTGGCTGCCATAGACTTAGTACTGCCAGAGTCTCATCTGTCCCCAACCTTCGGCTCTTCCCATCTGAGGGAATGTAGCTGTAATTGTTGGGGGTAGAAGTGGAAGGAGACCCTGCTCTCCTACAATGCCCTCCCCCTTTTCTGACCACAGCACTGACCCTAACTCCTATGCCCTAAGCTCCTGTCCAGGCTGCATAGGCCACGCAAACTGAAGTTTACCTCTGACCTCCGCTTCCCCCGCCTAGTGCCCCTGGTGTCCAAGATCTGCCCTAGCGACACCTACAAAGTATGGAAGAGTGGGCAGAACTTGAGGGTAGACACTACGCTCCTGGGCTTTGACCACATGACATGGCAGCGAGGGAACCGAAGCTTCGTCTTTAGGGGTCAAGGTCAGGCAAGCAAGAGGTGAAACAGGGCAGGGAGGATGGGGGAGAGCCTCGTGCTGATCTGATCCCCCCTGTGCTGTTCTGTGGCTGGCAGACACAAGTGCCGTAGTCATGGAGATTGACCACGACCGCCGGGTAGTATACACAGAGACACTGGCACTGGCTGGGCAAGACCGGGAGTTGCTGCTGGCGGCCGCCCAGCCTACAGAGGAGCAGGTGCTGAGCCGCCTCACCGCGCCTGTCGTCACTACACAGCTTGACACCAAAAACATCTCCTTTGAGAGGTGAGTGGGAACCCCTGGCCAGCCTGGAGCCAGCCTCCAGGGGTCCCGCCTCACCTAGACTGCTTTACCTCCTCAGGAACAAGACTGGCATCCTCGGCTGGCGCAGTGAGAAGACAGAGATAGTAAATGGTTATGAAGCCAAGGTGAGATCTTGGTTCCCAGTGTCAGCCAGCCACACACCCGACTAGGACTAGACTAGATCGGGGGCTCCTGACCAGCCTTCCCTCGTTTAGAGGCTCAGAGGCAATACAGCATGTAAGCAAGGGTCTTAGAATAACGCCCAGGAGGGCATTTACTACATTCCTGTCCCTGGCACAGTTCCAGCATTATGTGGCTGTACTCATTTAATCCTCACACCACACAGGTGCTCTTGCCTCCTTTCCACACATGTGGATTGGGTCCTTTCCCTGTATCCCCCCTTTAAGCCTTAATGTTTTTCGTCTTGGTATGGTAATACCAAACGGATTCATAACTGATGACCTGTCACTCCAGATAGTCTAATTTGTGAGAGACTAATTTGTGAGGGCAAGGTTTAGGTCTGGCATGTTTACCATTATATGTATTATGGTCACCTCCCAGGATAGCATGAAAAGGCGCCTCAAAAAACATGTGTTTAGGGACCAGGAGTTTGGCCTAGTGGTTAAAGTGCTTGCCTAGCATGCATGAAGACCCGGGTTCGATTCCTCGGTACCTCATACATAGAAAAAAGCTGGAAGTGTTGCTGAGGCTCAAGTGGTAGAGCTCTAGCCTTGAGAAAGTCCAAGGACAGTGCTCAGGCCCTGAGCCCAAGCCCAAGACTGGCAAAAAAAAAATAAAAATAAAAAAAAAAACAACAACAAAAAAAAACATGTGTTTAGGGGCTGGGAGTTTGGCCTAGTGGTAGAGTGCTTGCCTAGCATGCATGAAGTCCTGGGTTCGATTCTTCGGTCCCATATACATGGAAAAAAGCTGGAAGTGGTGCTAAGGCCCAAGTGGTAGAGCTCTAGCCTTGAGAAAGTCCAAGGACAGTACTCAGGCCCTGAGTTCAAGTCCAGGACTGGCAAAAAAAAAAAGTGTTTAGCCGGGTGTGGTGGCTTACACCTGTAATCCTAACTACTCAGGAGGCTGAGATCTGAGAATCAAGGTTCAAAGCCAGCCCTGGCACAAAAGGACCTGAGACTGTTATCTCTAGTTAACCTCTAGAAAACAGAAATGGGGCATGGCCCAAGGGTAGGGTGATAACCCTGAGCTGAAGAACTCAGGGACAGTGCCCAGGCTGAGTTCAAGCCCCATGGCCCCCCCCCAAAAAAAAAAACTGTGTTTAGCTGGGCTTAGTGGCTCACACTGGTAATCCTAGCTATTCAGGAGGCTGAAATCTAAGGATCACAGTCCAAAGACAGCCTGGGCACTAAATGTCCATAAGACTCTTTTTTTTTTTTTTTTTTTTTTTTTTTGCCAGTCCTGGTCTTGAGCTCAGGGCCTGAGCACTGTCCTTGGACTTTCTCAAGGCTAGAGCTCTACCACTTGAGCCTCAGCACCACTTCCGGCTTTTTTCTATGTATGTGGTACCGAGGAATCGAACCCGGGTCTTCATGCATGCTAGGCAAGCACTTTAACCACTAGGCCAAACTCCCGGCCCTCCATGAGACTCTTATCTCCAATTAATCACCAGAAAGCTGAAAGTGGCACTGTGGCTTGAGGGTAGGATGATAGCCTTCGGCTGAAGAGCTTAGGGACAACGTGCAGGCCCAGAGTTCAAGCCCCATGACCCCGGGGGGGCGGGAGGGGGGGCGGAATGTGTGTTTAGGGCTGGGAGTAGTAGAGTGTTTGCCTAGCACCTAGCATGCGCAAAGACCTGGATTGGATTCTTTGGTAGCACATACATAGAAAAAGTCAGAAGTAGGAGCCGGGAGTTTGGACTAGTGGTAGAGTGCTCACCTAGCATGTACAAAGCTCTTGGTTCAATTCCTTGGTACTGCATACCAAGGAATCTACATACGGAAAAAGTCAGAAGTGGCACTGTGGCTCATGTAGCAGGGTAATAGCTTTGAGCAAAAAATATCCAAGGACTGTGCCCAGGCCCTGAGTTCAAGTCTCAGGACTGGCCAAAAAAAAAAGTATATTAAGAGTGGGATGCTGGTGCATACATATAGCTGGTGCTGTAACATACTAGTTACTCAGGAGGCTGAAATCTGAGGATCAGTTTCAAAGCCAGCCAAGGCAAGAAAGGCCTTATCTCCAATTAACCACCAAAAAGCTGAAAGTGGAGTTATGGCTCACGTAGAGTGCTAGTTGAGCACAAAAGCTCAGGAACAGAATCTAGGACCTGAGTTCAAGCCCCAGGACCAGCACAATTATGTGTGTTAAGACAGGTGCTGGTAGCTCATGCCTGTAATCCTAGTTACTCAGGAGGTTGGGACCTGAGGACTGAGGTTCGAAGCTAGCCTGTGCAGGAAAATTCAAGATTCCTTTTTTTTTGGTTGTTGGTTGTGGGGCTTGAACTTTGGGCCTGGGCTCTGTCCCTGAGCTCTTCAGCCGTGCCACCACATCACTTCTGGTTTTCTGGTAGTTAATTGGAGATAAGACTGTCATGGATTTTTGTGCCTGGGATGGCTTTGAACCATGATCCTTAGAGTAGGTAGCAAGGTTTACAGAGCCTCAAGATTCCCATCTTTAATTGGCAACAATCTGGAGGTGTGGCTCAAGTGATAGAGCGCCAGCCTTGAGCAGAAGAGCCAAGCAAGAGCACAAGACCCTGAGCTGCAAACCGCAGTATATTGAGCAAGGCTGGATTCCCCAGCAAGACAAAATATTTGTTTAATGTATGAAAGATCTATTTACTTGCCCAAAGGCCTGGGGACCAGAGCAAAGAGCCACTCCAGGACCTTTTGCACAGAACTATTTTTTTTTTCCTGTCCTCAGGTATATGGAGCCTCCAACGTAGAGCTTATCACACGGACTCGGACAGAGCATCTTTCAGAACAGCACAAGGGCAAGGTCAAAGGTAATGAGGCCAAGGTGGATGGGAAGAAGTGCTGCAGGAGTGGAAGAAGAAGATCCCACTTCAGAACCCATTTCAGTATTCCCTTAGGCAGCCCAGCAAATAGCCAGGATGGCCTGTTCAGGCAAATACTTCAAGTGCCAAGTCACTGCAGCTGCCCTAATGTACAGAGGGCTTAGTTAAGCTCAGCAGACAGGCATTTCATTTAGGAGTGGGAGAAATATCATGCATGCCATTATCTAGTTATACTGTGACATGGCCTGGGTAGAAAGTCAAGGGAACCTGCTACTGACTGTATGTATTAGACTCTCGAGTGGAAACACATAATTCCTACATCACCAGAGAACCAATGAAGACGTTCGTGTCCAGTGTCACCACCTGGAGAGCCACACTTTGGGAAGACTTTTATTTCAGTTATGCTTGCAGTGTTCAGGGCTGGGCCCCTTGAAGTCTTTAGTCACCTTTCGATGACGATGCTTGGGGATGTGTGTGGGCAGCTGCCTCCCTCTCCCCTGTTCCAGGGACCAGCCTCCTCCCTAGAGCCTGGGTGTTGTCACTTCTGAGGCGGTGTTCATGTGTGGGATTGCATGTCCCAAGATACCACATTTCTTCTAGGCTGTAAGACACCTCTGCAGTCTTTCCTGGGAATTGCTGAACAGCATGGTGGCCCTCAAAATGGGGTGAGTACCAGGGCTATCACTCTGTGGAAGGGCATGGATGAGGCTTAGGAAACATGGCCCCGTGTGCCTCCACAATGCCCAAGGCTCTGTCAGCTCCACATTGGCAGGGAGGAGAGCCATGGCCCTGTGGTACCCAGAGGCGCCCTGGCATTGGCTTGAGAACTCACGGCCTCTCCTGTGTGGCACAGACCTTGATCACGCAGACTCTGAGCCAAGCCAACCCCACTGCCATCACTGCAGAAGAATACTTCAACCCCAACTTCGAGCTTGGCAACCGGGACATGGGCCGTCCCATGGAGCTGACCACCAAGACACAAAAGTGAGGCCCTCAGCTTCTCCTTGGGAGGGGTGGGCAGGAATGGAGCTCCAAGAGGGGCTGCTGGGAGGACATGGCTTCCTCCCTTACTCTTACTGGGATGTGGGCGCAGGTTCAAGGCTAAGCTGTGGCTGTGTGAGGAGCACCCCCTGTCGCTGTGTGAGCAGGTGGCCCCCATCATCGACCTCATGGCTGTTAGCAATGCGCTTTTTGCCAAGCTCCGGGACTTCATCACCCTGCGTTTGCCTCCTGGCTTTCCTGTCAAGATTGGTGAGAAACAGACCCCTCCCCTACACACCACTTCCTTTCGCACTTTTAGAGGGTGCGATGGGGTCCAGATGAAGTCAGGGCAGCAGCCCTGAGGTGTGATGGGGGTTGTGTGCACACAGTGCCTGAGGGTTCTCTCATTTCCAGAAATTCCAATCTTCCATATCCTCAATGCCCGAATCACCTTTGGGAACCTCAATGGCTGCGATGAGCCTGTGCCTTCAGTCCGAGGCAGCCCCGGCAGCGAGACCCCCTCCCCAGGAAGCGACTCCTCCAGCGTCAGCAGCTCCAGCTCTACAAGTAAGACTGCATCCCTCACAGTCTTGCCTTCTCTGAACCCAGCTCAATTTCCTCCCCCGCTCCCCAGGCTGCCATAGGGAGGCCTGGAGGGGTAGGGCCAGCCATGCCTGACTCTCAGACCCTGCCCCAGCCTCATGCCGCAGCTGTGAGATCTCCCCGGCCTTGTTCGAGGCCCCTCGTGGCTACAGTGTGCTGGGTGGCCAGCGAGAGGCGACGACCCGGGATGATGACGACGATCTTTTGCAGTTTGCCATTCAGCAGAGCCTGCTTGAGGCGGGCAGTGAGTATGACCAGGTGTGTCCCTGATGCCACGCCAGGCCATGCAAGCGTGGAATTGCACAGCTAACACGCCCCTCCCTCCAGGTCACCATCTGGGAGGCACTAACCAACAGCAAGCCAGGCACCCACCCGATGTCCTATGAGGGTCGCCGACAGGACAGGTCAGTGCACGCTAGGCCAAAGAGGACTCCCCCCACCCCCACCAAACACAGAGGCTCTCAGTGCTCCCTTTACACTGAGTGAAGACCCCAGAGCCTTTGTATGCCTCGATAACATGTATTTTTTTTTTGTTTTTTTGCCAGTCCTGGCTTGGGCTCAGGGCCTGAGCACTGTCCTTGGGCTTTCTCAAGGCTAGAGCTCTACCACTTGAGCCACAGAACCACTTCTGGCTTTTTTTTTTCTATGTATGTGGTACCAAGGAATTGAACCCGGGTCCTCGTGCATGCTAGGCAAGCACTCTACCACTTGGGCTGGGAGTTTGGACCCAGCCCAAGAACATGTATTTTTTTTTTTTTTTTGCCAGTCCTGGGCTTGAACTCAGGGCCTGAGCACTGTCCTTGGATTTTCTCAAGGCTAGAGCTCTACCACTTGAGCCTCAGCACCACTTCCAGCTTTTTTCTGTGTATGTGGTACCAAGGAATCGAACCCGGGTCTTTGTGCATGCAAGGCAAGCACTCTACCACTAGGCCAATCTCCTGGCCCCGAACATGTATTCTTTAGGAAGGCTCCTACCTGGTATCAAGATGGCTTCCTCACCAGCCTTTCCTGGTGTGGAGTCATGGCCAGAGCCCCCTAGGCAGGCAGAGGGCAGGGCCCAGGCCTCCAGCATGCAGACCCTCACCATAGACAACCTTAGGGGACACCAGATAGGATGCTGGAGCCAAGATGCTCCCACCGGGGTGGGGCCCCGACTCAATGCCTCCTACAGTGGGTGGCAGGCCTGCTCTGCTCTGGGGCCTCCATGCTGTCTCTCACCCTAGAGCAGAGCAGGTGCACAGGGAGCACTCCACAAATCCTCCCCGCCCCCAGGAGCGCCCCGCCAACGCCACAGCGACAACCTGTGCCCCCAGCCCCGGTCCCCAGCCCAAGGCCCAGTCCGGGCCCCGGCTCCAGCGGCCGCGTGTTCCGGAGTTACGACGAGCAGCTGCGGCTGGCCATGGAACTGTCAGCTCAGGAGCAGGAGGAGCGGAGGCGGCGCGCACTCCTGGAAGAGGAGGAGCTGGAGCGCATTCTGCGGCTCTCCTTGACCGAACAGTAGCGCCCCCCGCTGGGCCCCTCGCCCACTCCGTGCACCACCCTATCCGGGGCCAGAATGCCACAGGCCCCAGCCAGTGCACCTGCCGAGCTGAGGCTGGAGTCTGGAGCCACCACCTCAGGCGCGGGGCTGTGCACCAGGCACAAGACAGGGAGGGGTTTGACTTGGGCGCAGGATAACTTTCCAAGCCAGGGCCCTGGAGGCAACAGGCACTGCCGGAGTCCTCTTTGCTTGGCTGTATCCTGAACTCCTAATCTGCTCCTCTGGGCTCAGATATGCCCAAGGGTGGAGCCAGGCTGTCCTGAAGAGGCAACTGTTAGAGGAGCGTTGTCTCCATCTCTGGCTCCTTCTGGCCGGCCTCCTTCCCGCTCACTGCCCCATTCCAGGACACTGACCCTGAAGCCTTTGCATCTCCGCTCTTCACCCCTGGGAGGCAGCTGAGCTTCCCGAGTGCTGTGCTGCTTTGTCCCAGACACAAACCAGCACATCAGGGGCCCAGCATTCCTGCCCCCCACATCCCATCATTTCAGCGTCAAGTGCACTTAGCGGGGTGCCCTGCTTCCTCAACCCCCACGCCCGTCCGGGTCTCAGGGTGGTCCCAGCTTCTCCTCAGGCAGCCAGAAGTTGGAATCCCCATCCTCAAGGCACATTTTTAATGATCAGGTTGTGTGTCCAAGGCGGGGCTCCCTTCCCCCCAGCCTGGGCAAGGCCTGACTTCTTTGTGGTGCCTTGAAGAGTGTGTATGTCGGGGCAGGGGAGGTACTAGGCTGGGGGCAAGTGCTAGAGCTGACACAAAACTGGCTACAATGGGGTTGCCGAGGACCCTGACACCACCACCTACCACCCTTCCCACCAGCTGCTGCTAGCCCTCTGTGGTTGTGCATCCTTGCCCCCACTCTGGGGGCTGACTCTCACCCTTCATCCGATGGTGCTAACCCCCGGCTCTCCCCACCCACCACAGAAGCACAGGTCCCACCAGGGGCAGGGACCCACCGTACACTTTTGTCCATGGCCTCTTGTCCTGGCCTTCCTGCTCAGCCAGGTGAGGCTCAGAAGGGGACCGAAGAAAAGAGCAACAAAGAAATTGTCCTTCCCACTTCCTTTCCTGATGCCAGGGGCACCAGACTGATTATGAGGCACAAATAAAAGAGGCGTCAAAACTGGAGGCTTTCCTTCCCTGCTTTACTGGGAGAGTTGGGGTCCTGTCGTGCCATCGTGTGTGGACTCTGAGGTTTAACTGCTGCCTGGTGGGGGGTCCTTAGGTCAGGGTTGCATTTTCTAGGCTCCCAGCACTTGCAGAGGCTAGGGGGCTCTCCCTCAGTCTCACCCAGGAGGCAGGAGGCACAGATTTAGTAAAACATTTCATTGTTTTCCTCACAGAGTCAAGGCCATAGCAGGAGAGTGGGGGTGGGGCACTATGCTTGCTGGGTGTAGATGAACCTAGTTCCTCATGCCAGATCTCCTGAGATTTCTTAGGCAGGGACTGTCTCAAGGAAACCACCCTCTCTGGCCATAGGAAAGGAGAGCCCACTGCCTTAGGCTTCTGAGTATATCCAGTGGTTGGACGTGGTAAAGGATTGTGTGGGTGTCTGCAGAACTGGGGGTCTGCCTGGCTGGCTTACCACGAGTGGGTGGTTAAGCAAGTAAGCTGATTGAAAAATAGTTGATTTTCCCCAACAGGGGAAGTCTTCCCTTTGGGACCAGGCACAAACTTCCTAACTTGCACAAGCATGGCGCAAAGACGAAGCACTTGCCCTGCCCTGGGTGAGAACTTGAGGTGGACATCACCTCGCTTCGCAGCACCACTGCCGAGGCCTTCCTAGGCCAGCTCTTGCGTGCAACCTGGCCCCTGCCAGACAGAATCTCGCCAGCGCTCCATTTGTCCAAGTGTCTGGGGAGGGGTGGGATTTCCTTCCTAGTCCGGATGAACCCCAATCCAGGGACCCAGGCAGGTGGGGTCGGCGTCCTAGACCAAAAGCCAGCGCGGGGTGGAGTCCACGCGTCCCACTCCGTCCTGCCTGGGGGTCTGCGGGCTAGTCAGTGCCATCCACCAATTCACACAGCATATTCTCCAAAGCGGTGATGCGCTCCTCCTGTGCCTGCACGCGCTCGCGGAGGGCCTTGATCTCCTCCAGCAGCGTCTCCAGGGTGTGTTCCTGCGGGGCGTGAAGGACAGAGGCCATGTCAGAGAGAGGGTTCTGAGGGGGCTATGCACAGTGAGTCTGGGCACAGCGGGTCAAGCCCTCACCGACAAGGAGGCGTCGCTAGCGGATTGGCTGCGGCGGGGGCCGGAGGGCGGGCGCACGTCCAGGACGTTGCGCTTGGTGACCCGGAGCTCGCGGTGCTTGGGGGGCACATAGCCCTCCTTCAGTGAAATGAGCACAGGCTCAGCATCTTGGCCTGATAACCATTCATCGGCTTCCAAGGCTGGCTCCGGGCCGGGCGTGTCCGGGTATAGATCGTCCTGGAACAGGTCTGACTGCGGAAGGGGGAGTGGGTGAACAGGCAGACTCCGGTGAGCCGGGGCGCTGAGCCTGCGGTCCACCTCTGAGGCCCCGTCCCATCCTCACCTTGCGAGGCACAGTCATGACGATGGGCTCACACTTCCGTTCGTGCAGCTTGTAGAACCTGCAAGGAAATGCTGCTCAGCGTCGTCCATTCTCGCCTCTTGGCCCCGGGGTTGGAAGGCCACAGGTGTGGCGTCTACCACCTGCCTGCATCTTTACACTCCCCATCAGTCCTAAGGCAAAACACTTCTCACTGGGTGTCATCAGAGAAGGCCAGGCTCCTGTGGCTGGTACTGAAAAAAGATCTATTTGATCTCACCTCAGTCTCCCCCCCATCCCCAAAGGTCAAGAAAGACCTGGCACGGGGGTGGAGGGAGGCATGGGGGGGGGCGAGGCTGCTCACCTGGCAATCTCGCACTTGCTGACATCCAGCCCCCGCTTGGGCATGAAACCCATGCCCCGCTGCGGCTCTTTGCTGCTGAACGTGTTCAGGTAGTGCACGAAAGGAGGCTCGTCGGTAATTTCGAAGTACCGAATACTGCTGTCGCCCTGCAAAACCAGTGGGTTCAGCGGGTCCGGGCTGGGCCCCCACGTCTCCCCATCCGCGCAGTCTCCCTCCGGGCCCCGAGCAGAGCACCTTGCCGCACAGGTAGACGATGCTGGAGTCCGGATCGTAGAAGGGCAGGAGGACTCCATTGCTTGTGTCCATCTCCTGCAGGGCCACTGGCTCCTCGAAGTTGTTCTGCCCGGGCACAGGAGGCGTGATCTGCCTGGCTTAGCCTTAGGAATCCCCCTCTGCGCTTCCTGCCTGCCCCAAATCCTCTGTGCACGCATAGCACAGAGCGACAGGTTCCTCCCTTCGACTTGTCACCCCAGTACTTGTACCCACTTGCCGCCGCCCCCCCCCCCCGCCCCGCGCCTCTGCATGCAGTCACGGCAAACCACCCCCAGGGACTCGGCATCACCAGGTGGAGGCGCCAGCGCGAACTCCTCCGGGCGACGCGGCGAATGGGCACAGGGGGTGGGGTGGGGGCGGCAGGCGCCGCGGAGGCAGCCGCAGCCTCCAGCCCTGTCCCGGCGGGCCTGGCCTGTGGGTGGGTGGGGGCGCGTGGCCCCTCTCCCGTGATGCCAGTCCCCGGGGCACACACCCCCAAGCCTCCAGCTGTGTTACCGGGTCCCACAGGCCCAGCTCTCGCTGGCTCATGCGGGTGAATCCCGTGGTGAAGATATGGCCCTGGCGCGTGAAGACAGCCCGCATGGGCCTCATCCCCTCGTGGGCCGCAAACCTCTCCTGAGGGAGGGGAGAAGGGAGGGGCATCACCCAGCTGTCTGCTCTGGGGAACCAGGAGGGCCGGGCAGCCCCATGTGCTGTCTTGGGTGCTGGGGTGGAGACAGGGAGCGATAAAGGGTCCTAAGAATTCACTAGGGGTCCTTGGGGGTCGGGGGCCATGGCTGCGCCGCGCCCTGGAGAACATCTAGGCCAAGAGAGAGCAGAAGACGGCGCGGCTGTCCGCAGACCCCGAGCCTCAAGCGCCCTCTAAGGCTGATCCCTAGAGCAGGCGAGGTCGTCTGGCTTCTCGGCTCCGGTGTCCTGGGTGCGGGTCACTGCCCTCGGGGCGGGCGGGCCTCCGGGCCGACCCGGCGGCGAAGGAAGGAGGGAGCGAGCGAGCGAGCGAGCGAGCGATCGTGCCTGGCGCGGCCTGGCCTACCGGGTCCCAGAGCGCGAGTTGCCGCTCACTCATCCTGCTGAAGCCGGTGCTGAGCAGCTTCCCGTCCGCGGTGAAGACGGCCCGCAGCGGGCGGGCGCCCTCGTGAGGCCGGGCTCGCTCCTGCTCACGGGGTGAGTGGGTTAGCGCGCCCGCCCGCCGCGCGCGCCACGCCGCCGCCGCGCCACCCGCGCGCGCGCTCCCGCGCCCCAGGTTACACGGTGAGTGAGGACGCGCGGCCAGGGTCAACAAGAGCAGGAAGACGCCAGCCCGCCAACCATGGTCAGACCCCCAGACCCGGGAGGATGGCGCTGGGACCCTCTGAGAGGAGAGGGTCCGGGAGCTCGGTGTTCATGCAGGTTCTGATGGGAGAGGGGATTTCCAGCGTCTCCCCCTCCTCAATCTCAAAGCTTCTAAGATGCGGGAGAGGTGAAAGGAGGGGAAGGGGGGCGGGAGGAACAAGAGCAGGGCAGAGCATTGCAGGGCTGGAGATTTTGAGGGGCGGGGGGTTGAGGTTGTGGTTGCAGACACTTGTGTGGAGCCACGACCTCTGGAGTAGGGGCAGGACCGGTGAAAGCTGGACCAGGGGCTCTGATGGCTGCATATGGAGTGCTGGCCGCTGGTCACCAGGTAACGGCTGGTAGCCGAGGTGAGGTACTCACCGCCACCACTTGGCCTTTCCGGGGATCGATGACGCGCAGGGTCTTGTCCTTGCAGGTGGTGGCTAGCAGGCTGCCGTTGTGGTTCCAGCACACGCTGTGGATGAGGTCGGGGTGCGTGTCGTCCAGGCTCAGCAGCACCTCTCCCGTGCCCACGTTCCAGATGATGATCACGTTATCACCCCCTATCCAGAGAGGCCACATCTGGTCACCTGGACCTCACCTCTGCCACCCACCCTCCATGCACAGCAGGGGTCCTCCCGGAGCTCTCGCACCTGCACTAAGCAGGACATTCCTGGCAGTAGGATGCCAGGAGAGGATGCCCACTCGCTTGGAGTGGCCTTCAAGTGTGATGACAGGTTCTGTGATGTTGCGCACAGGAGTGTAGTCTGGGATTTGCCACACCTGGACAGGAAGAAAAGGGCAAAGTGTGGGTGGGATAAGGAACCAGCCCTTAATTACTCTCTACCCTCCATCTTTACTTCTTAGCTCTCCAAGAGGCTGTCTCCAGTGGAAATGAGAGATCTAGCAGTGTCTGCAGAGGGCAGGGGCAGCTGGGAACCAGAGGTGGGCACTGCCAGCTCTCCAGAGACCTCTCCATTCACTCCAGCAGTCATTGTTCCTCTGCTCTTTGGGCCCCAAGTGATCCATGGCTATAATTAGTCCTAAGCAGTGCATCCTGGGAGGGAATGGGCATGGAGTTAAAAATAGCCTGGTTAATGGGCAGGGCAGGGCAGGGCAGGGCAGGACTCTGGGACTCTGCATTTCCTATCACCTTCCCCAGCCCAGGTGAGACAGCTGTCCATATTATTCTGTCAATGCTGATGGCATCCACCTGGCTCCTACCATGATGGTAGTGTCATCCGAGGCGCTGGCGATAACGTTGTCATTGTGGGGGCACCAGTCAATGTCCAACACAGGGGCAGTGTGTCCAGTAACCAGAGGGTAGTTCTTATCCACTCGTCCTGTCTGCAAAGATCAGAGAGGGAGACTTGGGGCCACTCTCCTGTGTGCCGTCTGAATATGTGTGCATTTCAGTGCGAGAGATCTAACCCAGGGCCTCATACATACTAGCTAGGCAAGCACTCTGCCACGGAGCTACGTTCACTGGCTCATCCTGTGTGAGCTTTTGGAATGGGAAGTGGATTTGTTATATGCCAACTGTATATAATTTGTTTTCTGTTTGCCGAGTTGACTCTTAACCTCTAACCTCAAAGTTTACTCTGAGCTTGTCTAAAGGCAGAAAGTTGAAATAATTTCTATTTGGGAATCTGAGAAGTAAGCCAGGACCCACAATAAGAGTCTAGTAAAGAATTCAGCTAAACTTTTAGTCTAGTGGTCTTGAAGAGACACTTAAGCACAGAAAAAGTCAGAAGTGGCACTGTGGCTCAAGTGGCAGAACACTAACCTTGAGCAAAACGTGTCCAAGGATAGTGCCCAGGCCCTGAGTTCGAGCCTCAAGACTGGCAAAAAGAAAGAAAGAAAGAAAGACAGACAGACAAAACATAAAAAGAAAAGGCACCTAAGCCAGGCGTCAGTGGCTCACGCCTGTAACCCTAACTACTCAGAAGGGTGAGATCTGAGGATTGTGCTTCAAAGCCAGTCTAGCACAAAAGTCCATGAGACTCATCTCCAATTAACTAATAGAAAACCGGAAGTGGCACTGTGGCTTAAAGTGGTAGGATGCTAGCCTTGAGCTGAAGAGCTCAGGGACAGCCCAGAGTTCAAGCCCCACAATAGACTAGAAAGAAAGAAAGAAAGAAAGAAAGAAAGAAAGAAAGAAAGAAAGAAAGAAGGAAAAGACATGTATATGGAAAAGGCTATTTTTTTTGACAGGGGCTATGTAGCTGTCCTCAAACTTATGATTCTCTTGCCATTGACTCTCAGTACTTAGGACTATTGCCCACTGCAGTCCATGAACATATGAGAACACTCTTCTTCAGTCTGTCTGTGCAAAGAAACCAACATGAAACAGTACTTAGTTCAGTGTCCCTAACCAGCCCTGGCAATCTCTCTTTTGTCACTGATTTTACCTTGGGAACACAGGAAAAGGAAATCATGAAGCCTATTATTCCCCCATCCCCTTTTTTATTTGTCAGTCCTATTATTCTTTAATAGGGGCTGGGAACTCAACTATTTTGGTCTTCACGGACTGCTTGTTGGGGCTCTCAGGCCTTTGCAGGGACTGGCATTGATATAGACCAGGCAGCAGCCATGAAGCACTGAAACGGCAGTCATAGTTGGGGAGGAGGTGGCTCTAGCTGAAATCTGAGCCTTGAGGATGCTGTCTCTGGATAGTGTCTGCATCTGCATCGTCCTGGGTGAGTCACAGACTATTGTCAGGTCTCTTCTTGACCTTGCTACTGTGCCTCCCCCCTGTAGTATAGGGGCCAGAATCCCAGTCAAGGTCATGCCTTTGGGTGTCCATCGTGAGTATAGAGTCTTCAGGTTGTTTTATAAAAATGACAGTCATTGCCTGGCCCTGTTCCCTAGGGTAGGGAGGGCACTGGTCTTAAATGTTATGTCCCTGCCCTTTACTCTCATTCTACCCCATAGCCAGAACCAAAGTGGGAGGAGTCAGGAATTCTTTGAATAGAGTCTGACTCTATTCTTAAGTGTGCTGCTCTGGGATGTGATTTAATCAAATGGGCATCCATCTCTGAGGAAGGAGGATCTCCAGCCCTCAAACGCGAGGGAGTACAGGTAGCATCAGGAGAGACAGGGACAGAATCTCGCTAAGTCCTGCCATCTTCATCACCCAACTCACATCCTGATCTCTACCCAAAGCAAGGTGCTGAATAGAGATGGATGGCCTAGGGAGTGGGGGGTGGGCACAGTGACACTGCTGCTCTTGGCGTGGTGAGGGACTTTCCCCACTGGTCCTGGAGGGCTTCAGGAATAGGGGGCAGCTGATCCATACCAAGTGTCCTCCTATCTGATGAATGGACCTCAGTGAAAATTTAGGCTGCTTTTAGGAGCCCCCAGGGTCCCCAAACCAGAGTCCTCCCGCTTATTTACCTCCCATCATCCTCTACCTTGGCCAAAGGCAGGACAATGAAGGCACCACCACCTCCAGCCTCCACAATAATAGCCAGGAATTTGGGGTTCACAGCACAGAAGGAGCTGTCCCATGTGACCTTGGACACCCGGATGTCCTCATAGGCCTGGTCAGCCTTTGCTGCCTGGCCAAACACGTGGCGGAACTTGCTCTGCCGAACCACACGCCGGCTCATAGCTGAAGCAGAGATAGAGGATCTCCGTGCCCAGAAGTGCCTTTGGTCCTTAATCCTGTGAGCTGCGGGAGGGAGAAGGAGTGGAAGAGGTGGCCAGTAAGAAGGGTTATCTAGTCAGAATGGGAGCTTTCTTCAAGGTAATCAAAGTAGGAGATAGTTCTTTGTCACCTGTCAAATGCTGTGAATGTGAGGGTCTAACTAACTCAGGGTTCAGATTTGGCCTGAACTCTCATTAGGGACCCAGGCTGAGGGGAATGAAGCCTGGCAAGCAGAAAGCTCCCCGAAGATAAGACTGTTCAGGGAAGTCTCGATACCAGACTCCCTTCCACTGTTGGCCTTGGAGGATGATCTTTTTACAGAGTGGTTGTCTATCCTAGAGGCACCTGTCTAGAATCAGAGGCTTTGGGCATAGGCTGTTGGCTCAAAGCCAGTTACTGGGCTTCCACTGTAGTCTCCAGGATCCTAACATTTTCTTACAAATTTGCCATAGGAGAAATTCTTCCTGTCAGCTAGCCTGAGCTGGCTACTGTTCTCATCACTTTCCTCCTATTCTTGAGATGAGGCGGCGGGGGAAGGGAGCTCAGTATAAAGTTGGATTCTCTTCTTCCATTCAGCCCTACACTGCCTTCTCCAAAAGGCCCTGGTCATTATGGTCTTTGGATTTTTGCACACCAAGCTTTTAAGTCCAGCTTCTCCTTTGGTTGCTTTGCCCTCTCTTGGGTCTTTCACCTAGTAAACTCTTTTGGAAGCGGGGATCCTCCACCTCGGGGCCACCACCAGATTTCTAGGGGTGGGGAGGAAGGGCGAAGTGCGAATGAGCTATGTCCGCTGCTCTCTTCCAGAGCAAGTTCTTCCGAAGGTACCGTCCCTCCCCAGCCCCAGGCATCCCGGTGCCCTTCAAGCAGCTCCTGCGGCCCCAGGCCCGAGGCCGGGCCTCCCCGCACCCTCCCCAGGCCTCCTGTCCCAGCACTGCGTTCTTGTGACACGAGGTGTCAGCACGCACCAGCCAGCCGTCCGGCCAAATATAGACACCAAGTCCGCCCTGCCCAGGCTGAATTTGGTGGCGCGGGGGAGGGGGCGCAGACTTCGGGTCCCTCGGGAGACCGCGCCCGCTCGGCCGGCCGCGTGGCGTGTGCGTGTGCGCGTGGAAGAGTGTGTGTGTGTGGGGGGGGGTACCTGGTCCTAGGGCGGACGGGAGGGCGCTCACGCCGCGACTTCTCAGCAGGGCGGCCTGGGGATACGCTGCGGGCCGAGGAGGGCGTCAAGGCACCTGGGCGGGTTTCTCCGGGTGTCCAGGGCGTCTGGGACCCGGGTGTCGGCTGCACGCTCCGGCCGCTGCCCGCGGCTGTCCAGCGCCGCGCTCCGCTGCAGTCCCAGCTGCCGCTGCCATCCACTGTAGGGGGCGGGGCCTCCCGGGGGCGGGGCCAGGCTCAAAGCGGCCACGCCCCTTCCAGAGGCGGGAAAGACCACTCCCCCTTCTCCCCCACCACAGAGACCCCCCGCCCACAGTCTACCCGGCTGGGTGAAACGTCACAAGTAAGTGCGCAGGGTGAACGCGCCCCTTCTTTCTCTCGGCTGCCCCTGGGTTGGCCCAGGTTCCCCGGGTGCAAAGTGAGGCACGGAGAGTGAGAGCCGGCCGGCCCGGGGCGCGCGCCCGCCCGGAGCGCCGGCCGCCCGGGATCAGGTGCCTCGGCGCCGCCGCATTCCTGCCGCAATCGTGCTCCCGATTTAGCTCGCCTGGGCTGCGGGGCCGCGGGGCTGCAGGGCCAGCCACCGCCGGGAGGAGGCCCGCGAAGATGCTCCGAGGGAACATCCCGGCCCTGGAGGAGCGCCGTGAGGGTCCGGGACGGATAAGAGCAACAGCGATCATTTGAGAACCTTAGGAAAAACGCCAGTACCGTGTGACAGGCGTTTCGCCCTACGAGTAGATTTCACCGAGCAGGGAAGAAAGTAGCTGGGACTCCACCTTGACCCTGCTCCCCTCTCCCCCGGCACCAGGTTCAGGGGAAGGAGACTGGCACGGAAGTCTATAGCCACATCTTAGGGGTTAGAACAGCCAGATGCTTAGCTCGACTCCTAATGTTTTCCGGGCCTTGGTGGGCATGGTACCTGTTTGTCAAGGGGAGAGCTCCCAAAGACCCATAGATTCTGAATATTGTTCAAGGTCAAGGGGATTAAAAAAAATAAAAGTAACCGGATCAGAAATATAGGGAAGAATAACCAGTAGTTAGTTGCAGAACACTGGTTTCTTCCCTTCTATGGCAAGACGCTGGAGAATGAAGTGGCGAGAGTCACTACTTCCCAGTTTCCAGGGCCAACCCGGAATGAACAGGCCACAACCTTCTGGAAGACACAGACAAGCCCTGAGAAAAAAAAGTGGTGGGAACCATTGGGGTTCCCTCAAAGTCAGGCTCCTTTGTTTCTCAGGAAGGCTCCAGGGAAACAAAACCAGAAATTGCTAGATGGTGTTCCAGAAATAATTCATGATGTAGGGGTCCATGAGGGTGAATGAAATGGTTTGCATTTATTTATTTATTTATTGTCAGTTCTGGGCTTTGAACTCTGGGCCTGGGCACTGTCCTTGGACAATTTTGCTCAAGGCTAGTGCTCTGCCATTTGAGCCACAGTGCCATTTCTGGTACCAAGGAATTGAACCCAGGGCTTTATACATGCTAGGCCAGCACTCTACCACTAGGTCATGCTCCTGGCCCATGTTTATTATTCAAAATTTTTTTTAAATTTAAAATTTTTATTTTTTTGCCAGTCCTATGGCTTGAACTCAGGGCCTGGGCACTGTCCTGGATACTTTTGTTCAAAGTTAGTGATCTGCCACTTGAGTCACAGTGCCATTTCTAGCTTTTTCTGAGTATGTAGTACTGGGGAAACAAACCCAGGGCTTCATGCATGCTAGGTGAGCACTCTACCACCAGGCTATGCTTCTGGCCCTTCTGGCTTTTTCTTTTTCTTTGCTGGTCCTGGGCCTTGAACTCAGTGTCTGAGCACTGTCCTTGGGCTTTCTCAAGGCTAGAACTCTACCACTTGAGCCACTTCTGTTTTTTTTTTTTTTCTGTGTATATGGTACCGAGGAATTGAACCTGGGTCTTTGTGCATGCTAGGCAAGTACTCTACCACTAGGCCACACTCCTGGCCTTTTGTTTTTAAATCTTAAAATTCCAAGGGGAAAAGACTCCAGTGACTCACTCACTCACTCATTTATTTATTTATTTATTTACTTTTGGTCAGTGATGGGGCTTGAAATCTGGGCCTGGTCACTGTCCCTCAGCTCTTCGGCTCAAGGCTACCGTCCTACCCTTGAGCTAAGCACTACTTCCTGTTTTCTAGACGTTAATTGGAGATAAGAGTCTCGGGTCCTTTTGTGCCTGGGCTGGCTTTGAACCTTGATCCTCAGATCTCAGCCTCTTGAGTAGCTAGGATTATAGGCATGAGCCACAGTACCTGGTTAGTCAATTTTTTTTTTTTTTTTGCCAGTCCTGGGCTTGAGATCAGGGTCTGAGCACTGTCCTTGGGCTTTCTCAAAGCCAGAGCTCTACCACTTGAGCCTCAGCACCACTTCCAGCTTTTTTCTATGTATGTGGAACCGAGGAATCAAACCTGGGTCTTTGTGCATGATAGGCAAGCACTCTACCACTAGGCCAAACTCCTGGCCCCAGTCAATTATTTTTGCAATTTTCTGGGATGTAAAATGAAGACTAAGTTTTTCTTTTTTCATTCCCCCCCCCCACTTTTTTGCCAGTCCTGTGGCCTGAGCACTGTTTTGGAGCTTTCTTAAAGCTAGAGACCTACCACTTGGGCCACAGAACCACTTCCAGCTTTTTTTCTGTGTATGTGGTACCAAGGAATGGAACTCAGGTCTTTGTGCATGCTAGGCAGGCACTTACCATTAAGCTAAACTCCTGCCCTTAGGTGAAGTTGTTTCTAACCTCATCACTGGTTGTTTCATACTCTGAAATGGTACTCCCTCCCCTTCCCTCATCTGTAAAGTATGGGACTGGTGCCTGTGGTACCAGTAACTCCTGTAATCCTAGCCACTGAGGAGGCTGGGATTTCAGGATAAAAGCCAACTCAGACAAATTCTCAAGACTCTTGATCTCCATTTAACCATTCTTGAGCTAAAAAGCTAAAGAGCATAAAGACCTGAGTTCAAGCCCCAGTACACACACACACACACACACACACACACACACACACACACACACAAAATGAAGCTGGGTGCCAGTGGCTTGTACCTGTAAATCTTAGATACTTAGGAGGCTGAGATCTGAGAAATGTAGTTCAAAGTCAGCTGAGGCAGGAAGTCTATGAGACTCTTATCTCCAATTAACCACACACACACACACACACACACACACACACACAATCTAGAAATGGAGCTGTGGTTCGAGTGGTATAGCATTAGCCTCGAGCACAAAACCTCAGGGACTCCATCCAGGACTTGCACAAAAATAGTGTGGGACTAGGGAGTTGGAATCCCCTAGTCCATCCAGCCTTCAGTTTCATCATCTGGGAATCACGCTGGGGACTGGAAGGTCTAGCCACTAGGCCTGCCAGGGCATGAGCAAAGTTAAAAATGAAGACTCAACCAGGCGAAGAAACCATTTGGTTTGGTGTCTCCCCTTAGAACTTTTAGCAGGGCTCTGAACTGCAAACAACCCATAGGGAACAGGCACCAATTTCGAGAAGCCATTTTTTTGGAGATGAACTGGTAACTTATCGTTTGCTTCATTTGCCTTAGAAAGCCAAGACTAAGCTTTGTTAGGGACTCCAGCACTCTTAGAATATTTTACGGAATGACCTTACCTTTGTCCCGTTAGGGACTTAATAGCCCATACCACTGACAAGAATGATTCAGAAAGTTTTGTTTTTAATTTTTGAAGCTTGAGCAGATTTGACAATTGGGAAAATGAGGTGTCTAGATAGCCGTGCTCTTCTATGTGAACAGCAACCTTAAATATCTCATGATGTAAAGGTGGGAAAAGTGGGAGAAACAGTGAAGTGGGGACTTTGTCTCCAGCCCATTTGTCAGAACTGTTCTTTGGCTCTGTTTCCCTCCTGTACCACATCATAGATTCTCTTTTACTGGTAGAAGAGAGTGGAAGCTTTTTGCTTCTTTGGAGACTCATGTCCCGTTTCAGTGAGCTGAGGTACCCTGTGTGAAAAGCTTGTCAGCTTTATTTCACCCATGTCCAGAGAGGTCATTCACCCACCACTGCAGCTGTCCCATATCAGTCACTCTGCACCACAGATGGTGGAGGAATTTTGGTCCTTTCGCTTATTCATTCTCTTAACATTCAGGTGGCAACATTGGCAAACGCCTCTTTGACCAGGCAAGTTCCCAGCTTGGTCACTTGATTGGAAACAGTCTGAAATAATTTTTAGTGATCCTATCTCCTCTCGTTTTTTATTTTGTGAAGATAGAAGGCTCTATCTTTTCCTGTAGAGTTCCTCAAGGTGTGCTTGACTGGGATCTGTTACTGACCTTTTAACCCTTTCACATTTTCCAATTACTGCCCCCAACCTTGCCTTGTGGTTCTTGAAGAAACACACATTTCATCTTCAAAATAAAAATTTATTCAATCTGTAACAAGAACATTGAATCTGCACATTTGCGCACAAGTTCACATTTAAAAACAGCGGAGCACATCAGTAATAAAAAAAACTTTATGATACAAGTGGAACATCCCAACCACCAGGAAGATTAAGGAAGGAGATGAGACCACTCTATATTCTGCTTCAAATGCCTCAAAAAGGTCCCAGAGATTCCAGGGAGCACCTGCTTTAATAAAATGTGAGCATAAAAGTTTGGGGTAGCCTGGGGGAAAAGGTAACAGTCAGTGGGTGAATCTTCTGGACTTGTTTTTCATGTTTAGAACAAGTCCTACAAAATAAAGTTTAAAAAAAGAAAAAAAAAGGCACCTTTAGCTATGCCAAGCAAATCAAAAGCCAACAAAGCATAAAACCCTAACCATTCCAGGTGGGCTTATTGATTAGGAGGCATTTCAGGGTCAGTTCCCCAGTTTTCAGTTTGGGCCATCAGCTTGAGTTAAGCACTGGAGAAAGCTCTGTATGTGTACACAGGATGCTGCCACCAGCATCATGTGACACAGATGGCAGCACCAGTCCTATATCTCTTGGGAGAATCTTCAAGCTGATAAGGATGATTCTAGTTTAGAAATCCTTTCCTAGATCTCTGGGGCATTGAGAAGATGAGGCTGGTTCTCTTTTCACAGCTGAAGCTAGGCCCGGCTACCCTCCACTTCCAGGCTGGAAAAAAAGAAGCACCTTGCAACAGCTCATTGTGGCATCAAGGGACCTCAGTCACTGGGAGGGAGGAGTGTGCAGCTTCCATCTTTGGAAGCAGGCCTTTTCCTAATACAGGTATGTTGGATGAGTTGAGGCAACAAGTACATTTATATCTAATACATGCTCTGATTTTTTAGTTCAGAAGAGAAAACAAAGTCCACGATGCTTTTAAATTGGATGGTGCTGAAAACAACTAAAATTTCATCTTGTCTACCATCAAAGGAAAACAAAATTAAACAAAAACGTACTACCCATTCACCATTACGACCATCACTATTAAGACACACCACCACTGAGGAAATGACTGCTGGATGTGATACAGGATACAGATGACAGTCAGCTCCAGGCTTTACCCGCTTATCCATAAGGGCTGACATTATGGCATTGCTCTGAGTGAGGATGCACAGGACAGCCAGGGCCTGGGTGCCTGGAGGACTGAGTGGCCAACAAGATGATGTATATTTTAATACTCACAATGTAAACAAGGTATCCATAAATTGTCTGAAAAAGCCCCCAAATGGCTTTATTTGAAAATGCCCTTAAAAGTGACTCTTTTTGCATAATGCTTTCTTAGGGGAACAAAAACCCAACAGTTACTTCCACAAAACATCTTTACTCAACTAGATCACTTCATGACTGAAAATTATTCGCGTTTACCCAATAATTGGGGTCCATGAACAGGAGGGGACTAAGAGCCTGGGTGTAATCCTCAGGCTGTCCTTGGAGTTCTTGGTAGTTTCCAAACTGAGGAAATACCATTTGGGTTAAAGATACAGAATGAGGAAAACACTAAAGAGCTTGCTAAGGCCGAGATGCTAACAATGATCCCAAAACATGTTCTAAATAGAATTTGAAAGGCAACCAAAATGGGGAGAGATGATTACTACCTTACTACAGTACGAAGTGTCTTCTATAGTATACACTACTGCTAAGCGTTTCTGAAAATTAAGACGCAATGGGGTTTCTCTCCTACTGATCAGGTAACCATCCAAGTACAACTCTAATCCATGTGCTCTGGGGCTTTTACCCCATGCACTGAAATGTCACAACTTTTTTTTATGCACATGTCCACTTGTGCAAGCATGCACATACAAACATTCCTCCCAAGTTACTAAGAGACTCTAGTGATTAAAAAAAAGAAAAAAGAAAAAAAAAAGTCCTGAGCAAGAGGACAAACACTAAACAAGAGGTCAAAGTTTTCCTGCTCTGCTTTGTTAATTTGCCAAACCTGATGGGCTTTTCCACGAACAGAAAAGAGAGAGACTACCTGAAATTATAAATAGTTTGAAGAGACTGCAAAGTCCTTTATGCAGTTCATTATATGCACTTTTCCTGGACATTTACTCAGCTATGTACATCACTCATGAACAATCAAAAGTGAAGGGTTTAGAGGCTGGCAAGACCCTTCGGCATGGTTGGATTATAAACTCTGTAGAGAGATTTAGGCAGGTAAGTTAAATGGTTAAAAAAAGTGTAGTAAAACAATTAAAAAATGAAGACTTTCTTCCATTCTTAAAAAAGTGTGAGTTTTAGAAGGCTTCCTTCCGTTCTCTGTTGTGTAAGCACTAAACATTGGGGGGTGAGAAGAGGACAGCGTCCTGTCACTGATGCTGCTTGTAGTTTTTTCATGTGTGGGACATTGATGCCACTCAACCACCATTTAATTCCTCTTCTGCTATACTTTCTTGCCCTTTCCCCAACAAGCTGGTAGTGGGATTTCCTCCACAAGACAGGGTGTGTTAGATAGATGAGCCCTGGAATTGATCACCCCCTGTCTCACAAGTCTACTTGAACCGGTATAAATCATCTACCAAAATATGAACATCCAGTAACCACAAACCACTGATATGGCACAGGTACACATGACCACTATGTCATATACTTTTAGCAGGTGTTCCTGTCCAATTTGCCTCCTGGAAGTGATATCAGACCTACTCGTGGATTCT